>NW_026944064.1:0-287228 GCF_033296635.1 Dichotomopilus funicola | reverse complement strand
CAGGTGTTAGTGCTGTAGCAAAATTTCAGTGCAATCCTTATCAGTGCGTCACTCACTTATATGCGTCACTCGCTTATAAGATACGTTATCTATAAAGGTTATATTTATTAATAACTTCTTTAATATATTCTTTAAAGTATAGGAAATTATAGTATTATTTAATTTTAATAGTTATTTTCCTAATTCCTATATATGCTTTAAAATTTAACGAATATACTTTAAATATAAGATCCTTCTAATCTTAAATCCTAATATAGGCCTTATTATAGTATTAAAGCCTTATTTTATTTACTTATAGGATAAAGGTATTTACCTTTAGATCTATCCTGTAATTAGCCTATTCCCTACTAATAATAATTCCCTGAAATTCTTATCCCCTTCTTTTTTCTTTAAAAACTATATAATATTCTATAAATAGTTATAAAGGTATTTCTTCTTCCTTTATCTATTATTAAATAACTATAATCTTATAATCTTTAACCGGTTATAAGGTATAGTAAAAAGTACTATCTATCTATTATTATAATAGTATTAATAAATCTTTTAATATATTATTATCTTAATAGTTAACCCTTTTATTCGAAGTATTAATTTATATATTTTCTATACCCTTTTTATAGTTAATTATAAAATTAAACTCTAATAGGAGTTCTACTTATTTAATTTACCGTCTATTTAAGATTTTAATTATTATAAAGTATTTAAGGTTCTTATAGTTAATATAGATTTATATTAAATAGATTATTCTATTAAAGTAAAGTCTTTATTCTTAAAATACTTTAATAATAATAAATAGTTCTTTATTATAAATAAAGCAGTTAAAATATAATTTATTTAGCTGTTTTAAAAAGAACATTATTAAATATAACTTGTTATTTTTATCTCTCTATCTTAATTATCCTCTAATTATAAAGTTCAAGATATTAACTTCTACTTTAAAGGGTAGGCTAGGGTCTAGTAATAAGAATATAGGATTGACTAAGATATTATTCTAGATCTTATAAAAAGACTAGTTCAATATATCCCTTTATTTAAACTCTACCCTCTTTTTTATAAGTTTACATAGTAGTTATATAATTTGTTTAAATTTCTTAAAAAATATGTAGGTAAAGTTTATAAATCTAATAAAACCTTAGACCTTTTTGGTAATAGTTAATATAGGCTATAATTATTTAGATCTTCTATAGTTTAACTTTAACCTTTCTTAATAAGATTTTATACTTTAGAAAGTCTATCTTTTAAATATGAAATTCGCTCTTTTCCTTATTAATTAATAATTAATATCAGTAAAGTGTATTTAATAGGTTATATATATATTATTAATCCTCTTTAAACATCTTAAAATAGGTAAAGATATTATTTAAATAGTATATTATCAACTTATTAAATTAAGGTTAAATAATATAGTTAATTATAGTTTAAAATATTACTAAGGTATTAATAAGTTTAAATAATATTATTAGATATTTAAGGGAACTATAGAATAATCTAAAAGCTATCTATTATTTATCTTCTTCTGAATATAAATATAAATATATACTATTAATTTAGTAAATTAAAATATATAAAGTATTATACTTTAACTAATTAATTTTAAAGCTTTAAAATCAGTAGTAAAGGATATTAATTTTTAATTATCTTACTATTTAACTATTAAAAATCTATATATATTTTAAATTTCCTATCCTTTTTTAAGATAAATAATATTAGATATCTAATACATAAGATTAATAGTTAGATATATTTAATCTTTAGATTATTATTTAAATACTTTAATTTAATATCTTTTTTTTATAAATATAATAGATCTTAAAGAAGTTTAACTATACTTTTTCTTTAAGTTTAATCTTATAGTTTTAAAGTCTATATTTTAAAAGTCCTTTAAGATATTTAACCTAGAATATTAAATATCCTTTATACTTTAAAGGAACTTTATTAATTATAGTAGTTTTTATGATCCCTTTATAGTAGATAAACTTATTATTCTTTACATTAATATTTATTACTTTAATTAAATTAATTTATTACTTAATCATAAGCTGTTCTTTTTTATTAACTAAGATAGTAATAACTTTTTATTTAATATATATCTTTTTCTATTATTACAGAGTATATTTTTTAAAATCTAAAGCTTATTAATTTTTACTAACTACTTCTTCTAATAGGCTTATAAGGGTTATATTGTTCTATACTTTACCTTATTATAATTTCTATTTTATATTTTTTATTATATCAGTTAAATACTTCTATAGTTTATATATTATAGGTAAATATTATCCTTTTAACTAATATCTAGATTATACTTTTTATATTAAAGTAATCTTAAAATTATATCTTTAGTAGTTTCTATATCTATAATATTAAATACTATATTTATAGTTTTCCCTTCTACCTTAATATTTAAAGGTTTAGTTTCTTTTCTAATTTTCTAGATTATAAATAGCCCCTATATTGAATTTGGATTCTGCTTTATCTTTTAAAGGATCCTATATTAGTTAATTAAGGTAAGGTTAATAAAATCTTTTTAAGACTTATTATCTATTAACATTACAGTCTATAGGTAATTTTACTTAGTAATAATCTAACGTTAATTATCTTAATTTTAATCTTAAACTATAGTTACTTCTTTTAGGTTAATTAAAAGATTATTATGAGATTTTATTTATATTATTTCTATTCATATTATATAACCTATTATTTTATTTCTAAGCTTAATAGTTTATAGGCCTTTTAAAAGGCTTATAGTTATTTTTTAAATCTTTTTAATAATATAAAGTATTTCTATCGACCTTTTAACTTATAGTATTAATAGTCTAATATTCCTTTAACTATTTAACTATCTATAATATAGGTTATTCTTATCTTATAAGCCGTTTATTAACTCTTTAAAGCCTTTTATTTTTATATTAGTTCTATTCTAGCTCTTTCTATTAAACTTCATTCTATTTCTAAAGTTAGTATTAGTCATAGGCTTTAGTTTAAACCTATGTTTATAAATTAATAACTTTATTTTTAACCCTTTAACTAATAATTAAAGACTATCGATATTACTATAGGATTTAAATACCATCTTCTTAAAGTATTAGAGGTTAAATTCTAATTCTCTATCTTCTTAAATAGTACTTTATTAGCTTTAAGAATCCTAGAGAAATATCTAGCCTTTATATACGAAGATATTAGGCCCCTTAAAATAAAGTATTATTTATTTAAGCTTATTGATATAGAGGTATTTATTATTATTACTAATAGGCTTTATAAACTTTTCTTTATACTTTTCTAAAATATCTGAAAACCCCTTTTTTTCCTTAAAAATCTAAACCTCTTTTAGTTACTATAGTCCTTATTAAATATCTCCCTCTTACAAATATATTTAAAGACATCTTAACTATAATTATTAATAGTAACCTTTTAGAATTTAATACCTTTTTCAATAATAATAACCTTTTATTCTAATATTCTATTTTACCTTTATAGGCTTCCATATTTATATTTAAAATAACTCTTTCTTTAATAGTTATAATAGATAATATTAGATTTATTAAAGGATTATTTATTTATTTACCTAATATAAACTTAACCTTTATAGATCTAGGTTATATACTATAGGATATATTCTCATACTATTTCTTTATTAACATAATTCCCTTTAATAATTAGGTTCTATTATCCTTTCTTCTACTACTTTCTAATATAAAAGATAGTTATTAATATAAATAGCGTTAATAATATATTTATCTAAGATATTTAAATCGTTCTTTTTATAAAGTTTATCCTTTATATCTTCTTTTAACATATTATAAAATAAAGATATTGATCTATCTTTATTAATTCTAGCTTAAATAACGTTTTGTTAGAATAGGGTAGTATAAATTAAAATAGATTTACTTTAATAAAATCTAGTTAATTAGTCTTAAATATAAACCTTTTTATCTTTATCTCTAAATACCTTAGTAAACTCCTCTTTAAAATAGGTATAGTCAGAAAACCTTTTAGGAAAACTTATATTATTCCTCTAATATCTATTTAATATAATCCTATAGGGTAGGCTTAAACTGTTAAATAGGTTAATATATCAGTTAAAAAGCTATATAATAGGTTTTAATATATTTTGAGCTTAATCAGTCTTAATAATATTTAATATAAGAAGCTATTTTTATAAGGAACCTTAAAAGGCCCTCCTTCTTACCTTTATATTTAGTAAAGGCCTTAAGTTTAAATTTAGACTTTTTAAAAGCCTTAACTTAGGTAATACTTTTATTAATGATCGATTAGTAGATCTTATTTTCATCTTTAAAAATCTTAATCTATATATATAGACCTATAAAGATATTATTAACTTCCTCTATATTAGTAGAAATATAATAAGATAACTAGATACTTTCCAAAGCTATATTAATATAGATTTAAAGCTTATAGTACCAGATACCTTTATCTAAACTATAATAGAAATAAAGGGAGTAAGTAATATATAATAAATCGATGTGAACTATACTTTAAAAGGGTTTACTAAAGGTATATATTAAAGCTTATAATTTAATAAATATAAAGGATTTATAACGAGATAATGATATAATATTTACTAATGACCTTTAGGTACACTAGGGTATATATCCGCTTAATAGGGTAAAGGAGATAAAGAAGGAAAAAAGGTTATTTAAAATAGAACCTAGAGTAGATAGATATTAGATACTTAGTTAGTTATAGAACTATTAACCTATTTTAGGTCTAGGTTCTAACACTATATAGAGTATTCCTTATATATAATATTAAGTTTAAAGAGGATTAATTTATAGACCCCTAGATTAGCTATATAACTAGGAATCTATTACAGTTATGTATAGAGCAGTTAAAATTTTTAAAGTTACTATTAAAGAGTTGAAACTACCTATTAGAGGTAAAATATACTCTATACCCTAGAATAGGGATTGATCTTTAGATCTTAGGTCTAATTAGCCTAAGATTAGAGATAGTAAATCCCTAAATACTACTAATTATCTAACATACCTTATAAGCGAGCCGAACATATAAGCGGGTCGAACATTCCTTGGCACAACGCGTCTTTTTCCACCTAACATCAATTTTTTCCACAACCTAATATGCCTCCTACTTCAAAGGAAGCGAGGATAATCTTGGCCCTTAAAGCTATTCGAAATGACGGAAACTTAAGCCTTCGAACTGCAGCTAACCTCTACAGAGTACCAGAATCAACCCTCCGTTCCCGACGCGCTGGCATACCTGTACGATGCGATACTATACCCAACTTACGCCGGCCCACTAATTCCGAGGAGAAGGCTATTGTTCAGTATATGATTGAGCTGTCTGAGCGAGCATTTCCACCAAGACTTACTGGTATAGAAGATATAGATCCCCCCCTTTATCATTATAGCCGTACAGTACTACCTCGCCAACTGGTATACTGAGTACAACCTCCTAGCCGACTGGTGTATTATGACTACCGATAACGGCTGGACTACCAATATAGTTAGCCTGGATTAGATCAAGCACTTCGACTTCTATATAGCACCTTGTAGAAAAGGCAAATACCGGTTATCGATCCTCGACAGCCACAAGAGCTACTACTCGACTGAATTTAAGCTCTATTACCAATAGAACAATATTATCACGCTCTATATGCCTCTATATTCCTTATACCTCCTCCAGCTACTCGATATTAGCTGCTTTAGGCCGTTGAAACAGGTATATAGCCGCCAGATCGAGGACTTAATATATATATATATCAACTATATAAGTAAGCTTGAGTTCCTCTATATCTTTCGTATAGCCTTCTTCACCTCTATTACGAAGAGCAATATCCAGGGTGGCTTCGTAGGTACAGGCCTTGTTCTATACAATCCAGGGAAGGTACTTTCTAAGCTAGATATCAAGCTTTCTACACCAATACCACCAATCTTATAGCCTGGCACTATATAACCTTAGGTCTTCTAGACACCCTACAACCCTTGAGAAGCTGATTTATAGTCAACATTCATCAAGACTTATATTACCAACCATTAAAACAGCTCTCTAACCTTGATATTAGCTACTGTAGACCAGCTTACTAAGGGTATAATAGCTGTAATATATGAGGTAGCTCTACTACGCTCCGAGGTCTCTTCGCTCTGTAAGCCCAACGAGGCACTAAGCAAGCGCCGGAGAGCCAAAAGAACACGTATATAGCTTGGAGGATCGCTTACGGTACAGGATATACAGGATCTACTAGACCAGAAGGCCGTGGTTGGGGAGGTGGCGTAAGAAAAGGAGCCGGATAGTAGTAGTGCAGGGGGCCTTCGTACGAAGGTTCGGTGCTGTAGTGTATACGGCAAGCCTGGCCATAACGCCCGCACTTGTCAGGAGGCTATAGAAGCCTCTGATTCAGCTGTTTCTGATGTAATTATCGTTGGTTCCTAGTGTTGTTGTGCTACAATGGAGGATAGTGTTTGCAGAGTGGTGGGGCGTGCGCAGCTCGGTGATATGCGCAGCTCGCTGATAAGATACGTTATCTACTCTTTAAAGCTATTAAATCCTATATCCTTCTATTATAAAAGAAAAGGAAACCCTTAACTAGCCTTTAGATAATCTAGCCTTTACCTATAGCCTTTATCTCTAGCTTTCTAGTTAATTTATACTTCTATAGCTAGTAAAAGTCTATTAACTAGCCTAGAACCTTATTTCTTAATTTATTAATTTAACCATCTATCTTCCATAAACTAATTTATAGGTCTTATTATAATTAGATATTCTAATAGTTCTATTACATTTACTTTAATACGTTAAAGTATTATATTATAAAATACTTTATTATCTTCCTTCCTTCTTCATATTTATAAAAGGGTATTATAACCTTTAGAACCTTCCTTTAAAAAGGTACTTTTATATATTAATATCTTTAATTTAGGATTAAGCTAGTAATAAGCTTTAGGCCTTTATTAAACCTTTATATCTTTTAAACTTTTCTTCTATTAATATATTTACTAAAGTATCTTCATTAGCTATTTTATTTACCAGTCTTTATTAGTCTATCGCTTTCTTTTTCTACTAGGCTTTTTAAACTATCTTTATTACTTACTTTATACTTTCTCCCTTCCTCTTCCTTCTTTTAACGTTGTACTTCTCATTTATCTACGTTCCTATAATTATTTTATTCTCCTCTACCTTAATTAAGCCTAGTAAGCTATATAATACCTTCCTTCTTTAGATCTTTCTCCTTTTAAACCTGTTATAAAGTTTATTATAGGCTTTTATAGATCCTTCTCCTTTTAAACCTGTTATAAAGTTTATTATAGGCTTTTTTAATTAGATTATTTATTAATATACCCTTTATATTAAATCTAGCCTTTAACTATAAGACTTTCTATTAAAGGTAGATTTTAAAGTCCTATAACCTTTTATTTAAGTAAAGGTTTTAAAGGAAAGACTTTTACTTTTATGCTTAAAGATCTTATTAAAATTAATGTATAAGCTTTAATTATAATCTTTAAACATTTATTTTAATCCTTTCTTAAGTCTTTAATAATACTTTTTAAGTTATATCTTAATTTAGGTTGTTGATTATAGTTAAACGCTTTAAATGTTATTATACTTTTATTATATTATATATATATCATTTAGACCTTTGTTAAATTTAATCTTTAAATCTTTACTATTATCTTTAATAAAGTAAAGTTTTAAATTTTTAATTTCTTTTTTAATAACGTATCTTATCAGCGAGCTGCGTATATCACCGAGCTGCGCACGCCCCACCACAACGCGCCCTCCCTGCACCTTATATCAATTTTTTCCACAACCTAATATGCCTCCTACTTCAAAGGAAGCAAGGATAATCTTGGCCCTTGAAGCTATTCGAAATGACAGAAACTTAAGCCTTTAAACTACAGCTAAGCTCTATAACGTACCAGAATCAACCCTCTGTTCCCAACGTACTGGTATACCTGTATGACACAATACTATACCCAACTTACACCAGCTCACTGATTCCGAGGAGAACGCTATTGTTTAGTTTATATTATATATAAAGAAAGGAAGAAAAATCTTTTAGAACGAAGGGTATAAGGAAGACTTTAGTGCTAGGAAGTATAGAGTAAAAAGGGGTACTATCTAAGGCCGGCTACTAGAAGGGTAAAAGGCTAGGTACCTTAGGTTTTTCTAAGAAGTTAAGGTCTAGTATATCTAGGCTAGGTATAATAAGTATTACTATATTAGCTAAGAAGCGGTATTTCTACCCTAAGAAGCTATTATTTTTAGAGGGATAGTTATAATTTAGGTTCTAGAAGAACTCTTTTTAAAGGAGGGGGATATATTAAGATCTTAGGTCTATAGCTATACCCTTATAAAGGCCTCGGCTATAAGTAATAGTATTAAATTGTAACTAATGGCCTAGAGGTAATATGGCTGGGTAGTCTCTCTTCTAAGATAGTTTACCTAGGTAGGGCGGGCTACTTCTAGACCAAAGGCAAACTAGGCCTGAGCTGGGTATAGAGCCTATTAGGTACCGACTGACCTAGTTATATATACTAAGGGAGAAGGACCACCAGGATATAAGGTATCCTAGGTAAGCTACCCTCTTAGATAGTTCTCTTTCTACAAGGTTTCTCAATAGTATAATAGAGCGTCTATCTATATCCCACTACAGGGCCAGTTCCTCATACTAGGACTAATATCAATATCGCTTATATAAAAGGTAATACTAAAATCCCTATGAATAGAAGAGAGGTAGAGACGCCATATATAGTTCTATAAACTAATGTCTAAACCTTATAAACCTTAGTTTATATATAGTATTACTTTCTAATAAGATACTATTTAAGCTAGAATTAATAAAGCTAATCTAATATGATTATTTTATACAAGGCTAAAGGAAGATACAAAGAATAAACTATATATGTAAGATAATATTAATAACCTTAATATGTAATTTATTGATATTATTTCATATTAATAAGAGACTATAGAAGTAATAGTAAAAGGGGTAATAAAAGTTTATTATTATCAGAAATAAAGTTAATAAATGTAGAAGATAAAATAAAGGTACCTTATATAATCTAGACCTTTACGTTTAAAAGGACTTTAATATAGATAAAAGAGAAAGATACATATTATAAGCTAAAGATAAAGTAATTAAAGATTTAAAGGGGTTAAAGTTAATCTATAGAGGGTTTACTACTAGAAAGAATTTTATTATAGATCTAGCTAAATTTAATAGTTAGACCTTTAATAATACCTATTCTAGGAATAGATACATTAAATATCGATTTAAATAGAGTAATAGGTTTTAAATGATTGATTAATGGAAGATAATAAAATAGATTTAAAAAAAGACTAAAGTTTTATTAAAGAATATAAAGAGGTGTGAATGATATTTGGGGGTGATGTTAAGGAAGGTTTAATTTAATATTGTTTTAATTTAGAACTTTTGGATTGATTAAGAAACTAGATTAACCCATTATTGAAGGAATATAAGATATTATTTATTATATATGTTAAAAAGGTTAATAAGAGTATTTATTAATTAAAGGTTTAATAGAAGTTAACAGAATTATAAGACAGGTAAAAGGTTGTACAAGATATTGTTTCTAAGGGTAAAAGTAAAGAAAATAAAGTTCTAATTAATATATAGCTTTAAAGAATATAGTAAAGTAATCTAAACCCTATAGGAATAATAGCCTTTATAATAGTAAGTAAAATTAAGGAAAGACTTTAACTTATATAATTTACTATCGGACTAATCTAAATAATATAATATTAAACCTAAAGTTCTATTAGATTTAACTTTATAATAAGATTTTAATAAAAGATTTAATAGCTATTTACTCTAGCCTAAAGGAGTAAAAGTAGTGAAACTATTATCTATAGGTCTTAAAGATAAAAGTAAAAGATAGTTAATAAAAAGAAAATAAAGCTTAAAAAATCTATATCTTAAAGTTAATGGTACTAGATAAAACAGGATTAAAACTATAAATATAGTTTAAAGAGATAAAAGACCTAGAAAGAATATTTAAATAGTTAATAAAAAAGCTTTAAAGGATTATCGAAGTAGCTACTATAAAAAAAGAGTAATAAAAGAGAAAATGTTACTATAATAGATAAAGGAGATATAGATGAAAGAAAAGGTAAAGAAGATAAAAAGAAAATATAAGATAATATTATTAAAAAGGGGTAAGGAAAGGTTTAATGAAGGTATATAGAAGGTAAAGAAGCTAATGAAAGAGAGGAAGATTATTTTATAAAAGGTTATCAACAATATTGAATTATTAGTCTTTAAAGAGATAAATAAAGTATAGGAGCTCTTTACTATTAAAGCTTTTAAAACTTCATGTACTTGAAGGATGAAAAGAAAGGTAAAACTTTTTATATGCAAAGAAAGGATAAAGGCTTTGATAAGTTAGTTCTACTTTAATTTAATAACTAACCTTATAGATATAAAGAACTAAACATTAATTAGATAATAGATTTTAGAGTTTAATATAAAGAAGAAGATTATATAAAAAAGATAATTTAAAGATCTTATTTAAAATTAATCTAGAAAAGGCTACTATATAAGATATGAATAAAGTTAGTTACGGTATATTTTAACATGAAATAGGTTTTAAAGAGGTTTAAAAGGATATAGATAATAATATTATCAAGATTAAAGAAGACTTTAAAAATATATAAAACTTTTATAGGATACGTACTAATTATCTTTTTATTAATAATTAAAAAAGTTATTAAAGCTTTAATAGTAAAGAGGGTTATAGAAGTAATAGAGGTTTATAATCTATTCTTAAATGAATAAATAAAGAATTAGAAGTGTAAATATATAAAGTTAATAATCTAATTAATAATAATATATATATAAAAGGCCTAAAAGTAGAGAATATAACTATCTTCCTTTTATAACGAAAAGTATTTAACATAATTAAATATATTAAATTCTTTAATGACCTAAGTTCAAAGGGCTCTTTACTTTGAATCATTTATTAGATTAAAGTCTAATAAAAGAATAGAATAAAATATCTTATAAGGTTTATTACTTTCATTACTTTTATTTATCGTTTATATTATATTACTTTATAAAACTCTAAAGGTAGTATATCTAATAGTATTTATAAAAGCTTAGAAATATATATTGAATATAGTAAAGGCGTAGGAGGTATATACTAAGTATATTAGGAGCGTGATTATACTTGGGGCCTCTAGCTACCACTAGCTAATAGGACCGGGCAGGGAGGTAAGAGATATTACTAAAGACCTTATAAAGGACTAGAACAGAAGCCTAAGGACCATTATTAGAGCCTACAAGTCAACCCTAATAAGGTACCTAGAAACGGAGATAAGGTTCCCCCCCCTAGACCTTTATCTAAATAAAAGACTTGAGGACTTTAAAGCCTACCTTTAGAAGAAGGCCCTATAGTTAAAGACTAGGCTAGATATAGGGTATATATTAGTAGATAACCTAATTAAAGAAGCCTATAATAAGCTCTATAGAAGGTCTAGAAGGAAAGGGGCCTAGGGAAGAAGGGTATTATATAATCTACTAGGCCTAGTAGGGGTAGAGGAGAATAGGAAGATTATAGGAAAGTAAAGGGTAAAGAGGTAGGGAGCTAGGGGAAGGGGAAAAAAGGAGGAAAGTATTAAAGAGGTAGTAAAGATAGTCTAGAAGGCCTAGTCAAAGAAGGGGAGCCAACGTAGGACTTCCAAGTGTTGCGTTTTTTTGATCTACTAGAATGTAATGAATCGTTCTCAACTATACTCTGAAAGGGTTTACTAAAGGTAAGGCTTCAAGGTCGTAATTCGGTGAAGCTAAAGGGTTTACAACAAGATAATGATCTAGACTTAATGTTCACTATATCGAGCAAATTACAATAAATAAATAAGTTATATTACTTGTTAGATAACTTCTAGAGTCCACTGGAATAAATGACTATATACTATTTAAAACGGCTAGCTTATATTTATTTGCCTATTACTATAGTCTACCCTATCTATTTAGGGTAACTATCTATCTAGATCTACTGTAATTACTGTGTATTTACTAGTTGTTTAAAGCTATTAAATTACTATGGCTAGTTCTATATAACTATTTTAATCTTATTTATTAGCTATATTATTTTAGCTAACGTACCTTAAAAGCGAGCCAGCTAAGAAGCTAGAGATAAAGCCTATAGGTAAGGGCTAGTTTATCTAAAGTCCGGTAGAGGGCTTCTTTTCTTTTATAATAGATAGATATAGGATTTTATAGCTTTTAAGGGAAGGTAAAGATTTTTACCTGGCTAGACTAGCGAATAGCTAGGATAGTATAGTTTCCTTTATATTTAATAATAGAGGGACTAATATACCCTAACGGGTATAGTGGTATAGGAAATAATAATAATAGTATAATTCCTATTTAGAAGACTTTACTATAGAATAGAAATAAACCTATTAGAATAATAGCACTTATTTTATTTATAGTAAAAGAAGATATTTTAATAAATATTATCTAGAATACTTTAAAGTTATTGCCCTATAAACCTAAAAGGAAGAGGGCTCTAAGAAAGATTTAGACTCAGAAAACTAAATAAGTTACTAGAAGTCTCTATAATAACCTAGTATTATAGATAGTCTCCTTTAATAGTTAGATATCTTTAAGATTTAATCTTCCTATCTATTTAAGAATTGAAGGCTTTACTATCCTTATTAATACTTACTATAATATTAAAGCTAAGACTAGTTTACCAATAAACCACCATACTATTATCTATCTAGAATAGAAACCCTAAAGCTAAAAGGTAGCTTTAGAGAAGTAAATCTAATTAGTTAATTATTATTAAAGGCCTATTAGCTAAATTACTTATATAATTACTATAACGTATTTGATAAGGGAGTGGAACAGACAAGCGAGTGGAACACCTTCCACTACCCCCTGAACACTATGCTCCATTGTGGCACAACAATACTAGGAACCAACGATAATTACATCAGAAACAGCTGAAGCAGACCCTTCTGCAACCTCCTGGCACATACGGGCATTATGGCCAGGCTTGCCGTATAGACTACAGCACCGAACCTTTGTACGAGCCCCCCCCCTGTACTACTACTATCCGGCTCCTTTTCTTACACCACCTCCCTAACTACGGCCTTCTGGTCTAGTAGATCCTGAATATCCTATACTGTAAGCGATCCTCCAAACTATATACGTGTTCTTTTGGCTCTCCGGCTCTTACTTAGTACCTCGTTAGCCTTACAGAGCAAAGAGACCTTAGAGCGTAGGAGAGCTATCTTATATATTATAGCTATTATACCCCCAGTAAGCCAATCCATAGTAGCTAATATTAAGGTTAGGCAGCTATTTTAATAGTTAGTAATACGAGTCTTGATAAGTGTTGACTGTAAATCAGCTTCTTAAGGGTTATAGGGTGTCTAGAAGACTTAAGGTTATATAGTACCAGGCTATAAGGTTAGTAGGATTAGTAGAGAAAGCTTAGTATCTAGCTTAGAAAGCATCCTCTCTGGATCGTATAGAATAAGGCCTATACCTATAAAGCTACCCTGGATATTGCTCTTCGTAATAGAGGCAAAGAAAGCTATATAAAAGGTATAGAGGAAATTAAGCTTACTTATATAGCTAATATATATATATATTAAGTCCTCGATCTAGCGGCTATATACCTGCTTCAACGGCCTAAAGCAGCCAATATCGAGTGGCTAGAGGAGGTAGGAGGAATATAGAAGTATGTAGAGTATAATAATATTATTCTACTAGTAATAAAGCTTAAATTCAGTTAAGTAGTAGCTCTTATAGCTATTAAGGATTAATAACTGGTATTTACCCTTTCTATAAGGTACTATATAGAAGTTAAAGTATTTGATCTAATCTAGGCCTCCTAGATTAATAGTCTAGCTATTGTCAGTAGTTATAATATACCAGTTAGCTAGAAGGTTATATTCTGTGACGGATTGTCTCTTAACTGTACTCTGAAAGGGTTTACGGAAGGTATGATGTAAGGGTTGTAATCCGGTGAAGCCAAAGAGTTTACAACAAGATAATGATCTGGTCTCAATGTTCACTATATCGTTCGAGTTATAATAAACAAGTTATATTGCTTACTGGAGAACTCCCAGAGTCCTTTAGAATGGGTGACTATATACTAGCTAGATTACTATATCCCCTAATAATCCTTGGTATAGGCTTATATAGATTACAGTTATAATCCTAGTAATCTATAAGGCTAGATTACAATACCTAGTTTAATCCAGATAATAATCCTACTCTAATTAGTTATTTAATGATTAACTATTAGTTTATCCTATATCCTGACTTATAGGTCTCTTTAGCTATTCCTCAGACTAAGTTATAATATAATGCCCCTCCTTTAAGGCTTCTTAATCTAAGAGCCTTAGTATATCTTGAATACTGCTAATAGCCTATATTGTAAGTACTATTGCTTTTCCTCTCTTTTTATTTTCTCTATAATAAGGCTGATAAAATGATAGATTATATCTATAAACATTAATCTAAAAAGTCTCAGGAATATACTATACTTACCTCATTTATTAACTCTTTTAGTGTCGAAACTATATCCTATTTTTGGTATTTCAAATATAACCTTATATATTATATTTTATAAGGTTCCTCTCGCTATAGCGAATGTATCTATTATAGCTGCTCTTGTAATGGTTCTAGTATAGCTTCTACTTATTTATTTCTTTATCTTCCCCTTCTAGTCTTCTTATTAATGGCTTTTTAGTAATAAAGATCTTATCTGAATAGAAATAGGTAGAATAGGAAAAGGCTATTACTAAAGAGGCCTTATTTATTACTCTAGATATAGCTATAGATAGCTGTTAGTCGTTTAGGCTATCTTTATTGTTAAAAATATATTCTAAAGGAGTAAGCTTTTAAGCTATTTTACTAGGGAATATAATCATTAGATAAAATAAAGGAGGAGGATAGAAGGATATAGATATTTAAGGAGTTTATAGTTAATAATATTAGGTCGTTAGATATAGATATTCCTTTTAACTAATCTTTAATAAAGTTTGATCTATTAAAGGCTAATCTTACTATTCTAATAGATTTAACTCCTATAGCTCTTTAAGATAGAGGTTTATAATTAAATCCTTCCTTAAGTAAATATTCCCTCCTTGCTTTAATAAATAAGATAATTATATAATATAGTAGTAATATATATATCCTATATAGAAATTTTTAGACTTTTAATAAGTCTAAAGGGTTTTCATTATATTAGGTTATAGGTTTGATTCTTACTATAACCTTATTGTTTTTTTTTTATTAACTATTATTCCCTTAGTTCTTTTTCTATACTTTTCGTCAATAGTTTTAAATAGTCTATTTTAGTTATATAAGGTAATTAGAGTATTAATAGTAGAAAACCTACAACTTTTCTAGGCAGTTAACCAAGTTTCCGGTTAGTTACTATAAGTTATCTTTAAGTCTAAAGTCTAGCTACTTAACTAAGTACTCTAGTTACCCTTTTATAATCTTTAAATTAAGTACTTCTTCTATATCCTACTTTCTTCTTTATCCTTTACTTTAATATCCTTATTAAGTTATAAGTTCTTTAGTATTAGTTCTAATAGTACTATATAAAAAACGTTCATTCTTAGCTTTATAGTTAATAGAAGTATAAGGGTATAGTTATTTTTTAAAATATTTTTGTTAATTTTAAATAGCCTAATCCTCCTAAAATTGAGTTTCCTACTAGGTTATTTGGTTTTAAGATTTTATAAACTAAGGTAGACTTTATCACCTTTCTTCAGATAAGGTTCTTTAAGCCTTTTCTAGTTATAGAACCTTTTTATCCTTTTCTTTATAAATTTAAGTTCTTCTTTAAGTATTATATATAGTAAGCTTATCTTATCTACCTTAATAATAGCCTAGGGTATTTTAATATTAGGTCCCTACTTTAGATTAGGTTTATATCTAAAGTTTATGAAGTATAGTATAACTTTTATTATCTTAATCTCTATAGTATTATAAGCTAACTATATAATAGGTAATAGTTTAACTTAATTATCCTATTAAAAGCTAATATAAAGTTAGAGGTATTATTTAATAATTTAATTAAGTTATTCTATCTAGCTATCTATCTATATATAGCATGCTATTAATAGTTTACTTTTTATTCTAAGTCTTATTATTAGTATTTACTGGAATTTTGATATAAACTTGGTATCCTAATCTACAATCTATTCTTTAGCTAGATATAGATAGATTAATATAATATACTGATAGAATATATCTAAAAGTTATTCTACTATCTAAGTCTCTTTATAAAGTAGGAAATAGATGTATTTAATAAACCTATCTATTATAGTAAGGATACTATTATATTTTACTTAGGTTATAAGGTCCTTAGATTCTAGTAATTTAATAATAAAGTGTATTATTAATAAACTCTATAATTATTTAATAATAGATAATAGTTATAGTAGTTTAAAAAGCTTATATTATCCTGGTTTACTCTCTTTATGAAGGTTATACTTATTAATAACCTCTTTAGAGGATCCTATATTAGTTAAGCAGGGTAAGGCTAATAAAGTCTCTCTAAGACCTATTATCTACTAACTTTAAAGTCTATAGGTAATTCTGTCTAATAATAACCTAAAGCTAGTTATCCTAATTTTAGTCCTACACTATAGCTATCTCTTCTAGGTTAATTAAGAGGTTATTATAAGGTCTATATCTATATTAGTTCTACCTATATTATATAACCTATTATTTGACTTCTAAGCTTAATAGTTTATAGGCCTTTTAAAAAGTCTAAAGTTATTTCTTAAATCTTCCTAATAGTATAGAGTATCTCTATCTACCCCTTGACTTATATATAGTATTAATAGTCTAATATTCCCTTAGCTATTTAGCTACCTATAATATAGGTTATTTCTATTATATAAGTCGTTTATTAACCCTCTAGAGTCTTTTATTTTTATACTAGATCTACTCTAGCTATTCCTACTAAATCTCGTTCTATTCCTGAAGTTGGTATTATTTATAGACCTTAGTCTAGACTCTCCTTTATAGATTAACAACTTCGTTCTTCAACTCCCTGATTGATATCTAGAGGTTGTTAATTTTATTATAAGATTTAAGTACCTTCTTCCTTAGGTATTAGAGGTTAAGTCCTAGTTCTTTATCTTCCTAGGTAATATTCTACTAACCTTAGGGGCCTCAGATAACTGTCTATCCTCTATATATAAAGGTATTATTTATCTAAGCTTATTAGTATAGAGATATTTATTATTGCTATTAATAGGCTTTATAGGCTTCTCCTTATATTTTTCTAAGATATTTAAAAACCCCTTTTCCTTCCTTTAAAACCTAAATCTCTCTTAATTACTATAGTCCTTAACTAGTATTTCTCTATTATAGGTATATTTAGGATTATCTTAGCTATAATTACTAGTAGTAACCTTCTTGAACTTAACTCCTTTCTTAATAATAGTAGCCTCTTGTCCTAGTACTAGGGACTACTATCCTAATATCCTATTTTATCTCTATAGGCTTTTATATTTATATTTATAATAGCCCTTCTTCCTATAGTTACAGTAGGTAATATTAGACTTATTATAGGGTTATTTATTTATCTATTTAATCTAGATTATATTAACCTTTATAGGTCTAGATTAAATACTATAGGATATATTCCTATACTACTTCTTCCCTTTATTAATATAGTTTCCTGTAATAATTAACTTCTATTATCCTTTCTTTTACTATTTTCTAATAAAAAGGTAATTATCAATATAGATAGCCTTAGTAATATTATCACGGACTGGGCCGCGGAAGGCGGCCCGTGGCCTATGTAGGTGGGGTGCAGGACGTACTGCCAACCAATCACTTATACAACCAATCAGGAGAGGCTCGACGGGATCTCTTTAAGATCCATAAGATCTAATACTAGGATCGATAAAGAAAGGCTGAAAGCTAATAGGCTTGACGGGATCTCGATAAGAGCTATAAGATCCAGGTATAAAGGAACAAAGAAGTTGTTATAGTATATAGATAGCTAGCTAGTCACTCGTTAAGGGAGTCTGGGACTTCCTCAGTAAGTAATATAACTTGTTTATTATAACGTATATAATATAGTGAATATTAAGATTAGATTATTATCTTATTGTAAACCCTTTAGCTTTACTAGATCCCAACCCTTACATTATACCTTTAAGTAAACCCTTTTAGAGTATAGTTAAGACTTGATCTATTATATATTACTTACTCCCTTTACCTCTATTATAGTTTAGATAAAGGTAATCAATATTATAAGTACTCTAGTTCCTACTACTGTGGAGGAGGTTAACGCCGTCCTTAAGGGGCTATATATATAGATTATAGTCTTTGAGAGGGAAAATAAGAACCAGTAGTAGGTTATTAATGAAAACGCTACCTGAGCCGAGGCTTTTGAAAAATCTAAGATCAAGCTTAAAGCCCCTGCCAAGTATAAAGGTAAGGAGGACCCTTAAAGGTTCTTTATAGAAATAGCCTCTTATATTAAGTATTATAAGGACTGTTTTTATATAGAGTATACCAAGACCTGTTATACTACCTCTCGACTTATAGGTCAACCTGCCCGGTAGTTTGAGCTTACCCTGAGGGACTATATTGAAAAGATTTTAGAGGAATAGTAGGAGTTTACCTAAAGGGTCTTTTAGGACTATACCTGTTTCGAGGAGGAGCTTATAAAGGTATTTAGAGATAGAGATGAAAAGATCTATACCTAGGACCGGTTAGCCAGACTCTATTAGAGCAAGTCTACTTTAACTTATACTACCTTATTCTAGTAAGACGCCATTTAGGCTGGGATTAATAAAGATAGGTTGATATCTTTATTTTACAATAGCCTGAAGGAGGATGTAAAGGACAAGCTCTATAAAGAAGACTGTCTGGATAACCTGGACAAGTATATCGCCAAGGCTATCTATATCGACAACTACCTCTATACCAGGAAGCAGTAGAAGAAGGGACAGGAGAAGTTGGTTGTTAGAGGAAACCATATCAACGAAGGGAAGAAATAGCATAGGAGTATAGCCTATAGCACCTACCCTAGACTAATAGAGGTTAATACAATCTAGACTTAGTAGCCTAGTAAACAGCCCTATAATAAGTCTAATATCATCTGCTATAATTATAGGAAGATAGCCTATTATAAATGTAAATATAAGGGTCTATATAGGTAAGGCAGGACATTAGGCTAGTAGTCCCCTATATCTAGATATATGTGAGAAACTGGCCCTATGGCGGAATGCAGATAGGCGTTTATTATGTTAATTGAGAAAGCTTGCAGAAAGAGAACTACTTGGGGTTGTGCCTTGCTCATGGCTCCTTATATCCTGATGTCCCTCCCCCCCCTGATGTGCGCGCTCAGGGGTCGGGCACCTCGAGCTCCACCTCCGAGCCGGGTCCGGGACAGCCCCGGCTCGCGAGTGCCTCGGGAGAGGGACAGCCCCGCCACGTCAACCCAAGGCCATCGGCCACGATCCAACACGACTGCTCATGGCCCTAGGCCTGAGCCCTTGACAATATAAAGCTACTATTATTAAGAAAGGAGTCAAGTTTAAGGAAGTTATTACTAGCAGCTATAGATAGGACGACTTAAAAGATATATATAATAGGGAAGTATACCTAGACTACTTTAATAGTATAGAGTAGTTCGAGGGTAAGGACTTAGATAATAGGAGGAACTTAGAAACCTCTAGGGTTAAGCTCTTAGATATCGAGGAAAAATATAGTAGATAACTATAGGAACTTATTAACAGTAACGATAAATAGCTCTAGGATAATCTATATAAATAAATAGTACTGCCCTATACTATAAACGTTATAGTTAAGGAATAGGGTCTTACTTTTACCTAGGATTAGTAAGGTTATTAGGGGACTACTAAGGAAGGAGAGACCCTAGGACCTAACCTCTGGTATATATAAAAGAAGGTACTTAAAGGACGAGAAGTAGTTAAGGACCTTAGGGAAGTAATACTAGGTCTGAAATACGACTATTAACTACTATAGGGACGACTTTAATATAAAAACCGTATATAATAAGAATTCCAGGTAGAATATAAGCTCTGATAGTAAGTACTTGAAGATAAAGAAGATAAGTTAAGATAGGAATAAGAACTTTATATACTTTACCTTATATAACTCGTCAAAGGAATTAAAGAGAGGAAGGAAATCCCCTTATAGGTAATAGAGTAGGTGATCAAATACTAAACTATTAACGTCTTATACTACTAAGAAGACTTAGGAAACGACTTCAGGCCCTTTAAAGGGCCTATAAACTACTATGCTTAGAAGCGAAATAATAGGTTATATAGTATAGGTAGAACTAGTATAAATAAAGACCTTATTATGATCTTCCAACTAGCCTAATGTCACGAACCAACCATATAGGGCGAGCCTGGTGGGGCTCGGACGGCACAACGCAACCAATAAAGGGACTACAAGATTGAGCCGGCCGCAGGAGACACGGCCCGAGGGAGTACGGTAGCATCGGGTAGCCGGCGGAGCACAGGCGATCACAATAGACCTGGGTAGCTGGGCTATCGCGGGCTACCACGGGATTAGATAGACTATAGTAGCCAGGCAGATAGTAGGGAGCCGGTTGTTCCAGCTAGTATATAGTCATTTATCCTAGAGGACTTTAAGAGTTCTCCAGTAAGTAATATAACTTATTCGCTACTAATTGCTACAAATACTGAGACTAGATCACTATCTTATTATAAACCTTTTAGCTTTACTGAATTATAACCCTAGTTACCTTACCTTTAGTAAACCCTTATAGAGTATGGCTAAGATAATTCGTTATACGTTACTTACTCCCTTTATTTCTGTTACAGTTCAGATAAAGGTATCTAATACTATAAGCGCTACCAGCCCTAATATAACTATAACTAAGGACGGTTATACGATCCTATAAAACGACAATAAGGTAAAGATCATGTTTATTACGCTCTAGAAGAAAATCAAGGAACTTAAGGAAGAATCTAAGGGTTAAAAGAACCTGCTTTTAGAGTACGAAACCAAACTTAAGGACGTCTAAAGGGCCAAGCTTAAGATCGAGGCTCCTAAGAGGTTCGACAAAAGGAAGGAGGATCTTATATGCTTCTTTATAGAATTGGCCTTTTATATCGAATATTACAACGTTCAGTTCCCTGACGAGGGAACTAAGACCTGCTATACAGCTTTAACGCTTATTAGCTAAGCTATATACTGGTTTAAGCTAATACTTAGTAACTATATCGTTATAAAGAGGTTAATAATACCCTACTGTTTACCTAGAAGGTTTTTAATAATTTCGATAGCTTTAGGGAGGAACTATATGAAATATTTAATGATTAGGATAAGAAGGTCTATATTTAGGACTAATTTACCTGACTCTACTAGAATAAATCTACCTTAACTTATACTACCTTATTCTAGTAAGATACTATTTAGGCTAGGATCAACGAAGATAGACTAATATCCCTGTTCTATAATAGCCTAAAGGAGGATATAAAGGATAAGCTCTATAAGGAAGACCGTCTAGATAACCTAGATGAGTATATTACTAAGGCTATTTATATCGATAACTGTCTTTATACTAGAAAGTAGTAAAAGAAGGGATAATAGAAGTTAATAGTTGGAGGGAACTATACTAATAAAGGAAAGAAACGGTAGGGAAGTATAGCCTATAGTACCTACTCTAGACTAATGGAGGTTAATGTAATCCAGACTTAGTAGACCAGTAAACAGCCCTATAATAAGTCTAGTATCATCTACTATAACTGTAGGAGGAAGGGCTACTATAAATGTAAATATAGTGGCCTATAGAGGTAGGGTAAAATACTAGGCTAGTAGTCCCCTATATTAGGATATAAAGCTGCTGTTATTAAGAAGGGAGTTAAGTTTAAAGAGGTTATTATTAGTAGCTATAGATAGGATAACTTAAATAATATATATAATAGGGAAGTATACCTAGACTACTTCAATAATATAGAATAGTTTAAGGGTAAAGATTTAGACGACGAAGGAGATTTAGAAACCTCTGGGATTAAGCTCTTAGACGTCGAAGAGAAATATAATAGATAACTATAGGAACCTATTAATAGCAACGATAAATAGCTCTAGGATAACCTATATAGGTATATAGTACTGCCCTATACTATAAGCATTATAGTTAAAGAATAGAGGCTTACTTTAGCTTAGGATTAATAAGGATATTAGAGGACTATAGAGGAAGGGTAGACCCTAGGACCTAACCTTTAGTATATATAAAAGAAGGTACTTAAAGGCTAAAGGGTAGTTAAGGACCTTAGAGAAGCGATACTCGGCCTGAAGTACAACTATCGGCTATTATAGGGACGACTGTAATGTAAAAACCATATATAACGAGAGTTCTAGGTAAAGTATAAGTATTAGTAGCGAGAACTTAAGGATAAAGAAGATAAGCTAAAATAGGAACGAGAACTCTATAGTAAACCACTAAGCTTAGAAGTAAAATAATAGGTTATATAGTATAGGTAGAACTGGTATAGATGAAGACTTTATAACGGTCTTCTAGTTAGCCTAATGGAGATAGCTATAGTATAAGACCTAAGTCAGGATAACAGACTCTAAGTTATTACTAGGTAAAATCATCTATAGACTTTGATATTAGTAGATAGTAGCTTATAAGTAGATCTTATTAGCCTTACTCTAATTAATAAATATAGGATCCTCTAGAGGATAAAGAAGAAACTATATCTAATATAAGGACTATTTCCTATCTAAATGGTCAGGAGAGAGATTAAACCTCTGGATATAGAGGTAGAAGGAAAAACTATAAAGGTAGTATTTGATATTATAGATATAGGAACTACTAAGGATATAATCTTAGGGCTACCTTAGTATAAGGAATATAACCTAGATATCAGTTAGAAGGATAGTAGCTATCTAGAACTATATAAACTATAGAAGTACCTGACCAATAAAATAGGAAGTATAAAGCAGGAGCTATAATAGGGCAAAGTATAAGGAAATATAACCCCTATAGGCCTACTATAAGAAACAGTCAGTAAAAAACAATAAGCTCTAGATTCTAGAAAACACAGTCTATAACAATAGAAAAAGATATAGATAAATTAGAAAGTCGCTATTGTCTTAGTTAATATAAAAGGGAATCTTATAATTAAGTAATAGATTAGCCTAGTAGAGGTAATAAACATTAAATATAGGGGAGAGAGGATTGATATACTTAAAGTTATAAATGTCGAAGCAGGGAATAATAAGTTCATCTACTATAGTAGAACTATAAAGACTACTATAACCAGTAAAGTTCCCCAGGAATATAAAGGATATTTAGCATTCTAAACCAAATACCTTAAGGGACTTCTAGAATATAGGCCCTAGGACTATAAGATCAAACTTAAAGAAGGAGTATAGCTGAAGTTCTTTAAGGTCTACTATACCAACGAGAAATAGGACGTTGAGTTAAGGAAGTATTTAGATAATAACCTGAAGATTAGGTATATCTAGCTATTAACCTTATCCGTTAGATACCTATTATTATTTATCCTGAAGAAGGATAGGAAACTCAGGATATATATAGATTACCGATAGCTAAATAGTAAGACTATTAAAAATAGGTATCCCCTACTACTAATCTTAAGACTTTAAGACTAGTTGGCTAGAGTATAATATTTTACCTATCTTAACCTATTAATAGTATATACCTATATTTATATCAAGGAGGGGAATAAATAGAAGATAGCCTTTAAGATACCTTATAGATATTTCAAATATTTGGTAATACCCTTTAGTCTTACTAATATATCTATAACGTTTTAAGCTATAATTAACTATACTATTTGACCCTACCTTGATAAGTTTATAATATACTACTTAGATAATATTCTTATCTACTTTAAAATACTTAAGGAATATTAATAGTATATATAGTAAATGTTTAATATATTATATTAATAATAAATGTCGGTTAATAAAGAAAAGAGTGAATTTCATATCTAGAAGATAGATTTCCTAGGCTATAAAATCTCACTAGGCAAGGTTAAGATCAAACCTTAGAAGATCTAGGTGATTGTAGAATAGCTAATGCCTATTAATACTATAGAGGTTTGAGGATTTATTAGGTTTGTGAATTTCGTTTGAATATTTATTTAAAACTTTGGTAATATTATACGACTGTTATATAAACTTACTAAAAAAGGAGCTAAGTTTAAATAGAAGGACATCTAGGAGTAGATATTCAAGAGGGTTTAATAGAGTATCTTAGTAGATCTAGTACTCTTATTACTAAACCCTAGTCTACCCTTTAAGGTAGAAGCCGATATATTGAACTTTATAATTAGAGGATAGCTTAGACAATGGGATAAGAATAGGAAGTTATATCTAGTAGTATTCTTTTTGAAGAAGCTAGATAGTCCCTGTCTTAACTACCTTATTTATAATAAAGAGTTATTCACTATTATCGAAGTGTTTTAAGAAGAAAGGCCTTACCTTAGTAGGACAACCTACCTAGTATAGGTTTATACTAACTATAAAAACCTCAAATACTTTACAACGACTAAGGTCTTGAATAGATAATAAACGAGATAGGTAGAATTCTTATTAGAATTTAACTTTATGATCAACTATAAGAAAGGTATAGAAAATATATAAATAGATGCCCTAAGTAGAAGAACTGATCACTAAGATAGTAATATATTAGAAGACTTACTAGTACTATTATAATAATAGATAGATAGTATACTTTACTATATATCTTATAACTGATTGAAGACTATAAGATTATAGCTGTTTAACGATAGATAGAGGAAGAAGTACCTCTATGACCGTTTATAGAGTATTATACGGTTTTTAGGGAAGAAAGAGGAGAAAGGGAATTTCAGGGAACTATTATTAGTAGGGAATAGGCTAACTGGGAGACAGACCTAGAGGTAAATACCTCTAGCCTATAACTAGATAGAATAAGGCTCTAGCACTATAAAAAAGCCTATATCAGGATTTAAGACTAGAAGGACCTTATATTAGAGGTATATTAGTTAAAACTTAGAGGATATATAGGAATTAGGAAAATAGCTGTTAAAATTAAATAATACTATAATTTCCTATACCTTAAGGAAAGGGTTAAGGAGGTTATTGACGAGTATAACCTCTATAGATAGAGTAAACTAGGATAATATAAACCCTATAGGCTATTATAGCTATTACCTATTGCCGAACGACTATAGAGTTTAGCGATAATAGACTATATTATTAAATTACTGGAATCTAAGGATCCTACAACCTAAGTGAAATAATAGTATTCTTACCGTAGTAGATAAGCTTACTAAATAGATATATTCCCTACTATATAAAGAGACCTAGATAATAGAGTAACTTATAGATATATTCTATTAGTATATTATATTAATCTATACCTGGCTAAAAGAATAGATTATAGACTAAGATATTAAGTTTATATTGAAATTCTGGTAAGTATTTATAATAAGACTTAAAATGAAAAGTAAGCTATTAATAGTATACTATGTATAGATAGATAGCTAAATAGAATAACTTAACCAGATTATTAAATAATACCTTTAACTTTATATTAACTTCTAATAAGATAATTAGGTTAAGCTATTACCTATTATATAGCTAGCTTATAATATAATAGAAACTAAGATAACGAGAGTTATACTATACTTTATAAACTTTAGGTATAAACCTAACCTGAGATTCCTAGGGACCTAATATTAAGGTACCTTAGGCTACTATTAAGGTAGATAAAATAAGCTCGCTATATATTATACTTAAAGAAGAACTTGAGTTTATGAGGAAAATAATAAAAAAGTTCTATAATTAAAAAAAGGCTTAAGGGACCTTACCTAGAAAGGGGGGATAAAGTCTATCTTAATTTATAAAATCTTAAAACTAAACGACTTAATAAGAAACTCAGTTTCAGGAAGATTAGGCTATTTAAATTTAACAAAAAGATTTTAGAAAATAACTATACCATTATACTTCTATTAACTATAAAGCTAAGAATGAACGTTTTTTATATAGTACTATTAGAACTAATGTTAAAAAGCTTATAACTTAGTAAGGATACTGAAGTAGAGGACGAAGAGGAAAAATAGGATATAAAGGTAATTCGAATATTTGGTTAAATAGCTGGACTTTAGGCCTAAGGATAACTTATAGTAACTAGTAGAAAACTTGGTTAACTACCTAGAGAAGTTATAAGATTTCTACTGTTAGAACCTTAATTACCCTATATAACTAGAGAAGACTAGTTAAAACTACTATCGTCGAAGGAAGCTAAAGAAGAACTAGGAAGATAACGGTTAGTAATCTAATCTCAATATCTACTACGTTATATAGGTTACAATAAACAAGTTATATTGCTTACTGGAGAACTCCTAGAGTCCCTTAGAACGAGTAACTATATACTATTTAACTAGGGAATATCTTAAAAGTAACTTATACTATAATTGTAGTAATTATACTATAACTCCTATAATTATTCTTCGGTATTGCTAGTGATCATAGTAATTACACTACAATTCCTATAATCACCCTTATACCTATCCCTGATTAGTCTATACCAGCTGGTCTATATACTAGACCTATATATTAGCTACTATCTATATTGGTTTATAATATAATACACCTTTTAAAAGGCTTTTATCCTAAAAGTCTATAGTACTTCCTATTTCCTTCTTCTAAATAAGTATCGTTACTTTTCTTTCTATATCCTTTATACCCGATAAGATATTACACTATATATCTAAAGCGAAATTATCTACCTTAACTCTCTATATTAACCATCTTCTTTCTGTAATATTATCGTCTAATAGATTATTAGTTATATAGCCTTACTCCTTTTATTTATCGAAAGGCCTTAGCTTTTATAAGGTCTTTATAGCCGATTCTTCCCGTTATACTAAATATATATACTTTAAATATCTGAACTATAACGTCCTTAGTATTTCTCCTATATAACTCTGAACTATTATATCTTAATACTAGAAACTAAAGGATAAGCTTATAGCTATAGGAGGAGCGCTTAGGGCTTTAGGTTATTATAGGGCCTGTAGGGGCCTATAGTAGTAGAGGAGGTAGTTGGGTGTAACGAATCGTCTCAACCACACTCTGCAAGGGTTTACTGAAGGTAAGGTAACTGGGGTTGTGATTCGGTGAAGCCAAAAGGTTCACGACAAGATAGTGATCTGGTCTTAGTGTTCGTAGTAATTAGTAGCGAATAAGTTGTATTGCTTACTGGAGAACTTTCAGAGTCTTCTAGGATGAATGACTATATACTAGCTGTAACGACCGGCTCGCTACTGTCTGCCTGGCTACCCGATGCTACTATACTCCCTTAGGCTGTACCTCCTATAGCTGGCTCAATCTTATAGTCCCCTTATTAGTTGCGTTATACTGTCCAAGCCCTACTAGGCTTGCCCTATATAGTTGGTTTGTAATACAATGCCCCTCCTCTTTGTCTTTCGACCTAAAAGACCTAGGGCACTTCGTTAACTATATCTCCTAGTACTAATACCTTCTTCCTAATATACGTTTTTCCCCTTTTCCTTAACGTCTCTTTCCGCTGTACCGTTATATCTAACCTTATACATCATAGTTCTCGTAACTTAAAGCGGGAGCGTTTTATCTTTATACTATAAATCAAACGATCTAGATTCGAGGTCGATATACCTTATAAATGTTACTGGAATATAAAGCCTTAGAGGCATTACATTATAATAGAGGGCTCGAACAAGTATTCGAGTTATATCTAGATAGGTAAGAAATATAATAGCCCTAACGTGGCTAGTTCCTATAAGTATCTATAGGATTTCTTTTTTTTTAAGTGTATCTTAACGAGTATTTTTAGTACTATCTAATTTATCAGAGCAAAAGAAAGTAGTAAAGGATATTAAAAAGGTAGAGCAAGCGTTAGCTAAGACCCTAAGTCGTTTATCTTATCTCTCTATACTTAATAGTACCTTCTTTATAATTGTAGTACTAAGGTATTCTATTAGGGAATATCTTATCTAAATAAGGAGGAAGAGCTTAATTCTTTTAAGCCGATATTAGAAGAGTAGTCCTTAGTCAGGTAGATATAGTTAGTAGGTACCTATAGTATAATAGACTATGAAGCCTTTAGTTTCCTATTGTCTAAGGAGGCTCCTTCCTTATTAGGTCCTCTATTTATTCTACCCCTTCTTAGGTAAGTTCCTTCTTTGATATTTTAATGAATGAAATAGTTATATAGTATAGTAATAATATATATACCGTTAATTAAACGTCTCTAAATCCCTTTTAGATACTCTAGGATAATTAAATATATACTAAGTTATAGGTTTAATCCCTACTCTAACCTTTTTTTTTTTTTTTTACTATCTTATTATGAATCTTTTGGCTTTACTGGATTACAACCCTTATATCATATCATACCTTCAGTGAACTCTTTCAGAGTGTGGTTGAGAGGTAATCCGATATATTTAACTTTAAATACCTTTATATTATTAGCCTAACGGCCTCCAACTATCCCTCCTTTATAAATATATATTTAGCTATACCTTCAATATATCTCTAATTTAGAACTAACGTTCTAATTCTCCTTCCTTTTACTCCTATATAAATAACGTGCTTTATAAGCGAGCGAGACGTATAAGCGAGCGAGACATATAAGCGAGCGAGACACTAAGTTCTTGGCACGACGCGTCCTTCTTCATCCACCTTCAACAACGCATTTTTCCTACAACTAAAAATGTCTTCGCCTTCAAAGGAAGCTAGGGTAACCTTGGCCCTTAGAGCTCTTGAAAATAACACGAAACTAAGCCTCCGAGCTATAGCTAAGCTCTATAACGTACCAGCTTCAACCCTCGGCCACCGATGTACTAGCCGGCCTATACGACGTAATACTACGCCTAACTCGCGCCGGCTCACTGATTCGGAGGAGAAGGCTATTGTTCAGTACGTGATTGAGCTATCTGAGTGAGCATTTCCACCTAGGCTCGCTGGTGTAGAAGATATGGCCAACTAACTACTCTATGTACGTGATAAGCCACCCGTCGGTAAGCTTTAGGCCTATAACTTCGTCAAACGCCAGCCTACCCTCTATATACGTTATATATATAGATATAACTACTAGAGGGCTAAGTGTGAGGATCCAAAGGTTATTAGTAAGTAGTTTGCCCTTATATAAAACGTCAAGGCCAAGTACAGTATTATAGACGACGATATCTATAACTTCGACGAAACTGGGTTTATAATAGGTATTATCTTCATAGGTATAGTAGTTACGACCTCGGATGGCCATAGCAAAGTAAAGCTAGCCTAGCCTGGCAACTGTAAGTAGGCAACTGTGATATAGGACATCAATGCCCTTAGTTAGGCTATCCCCCCCTTTATCATCTTAGCTGTATAGTACTACCTTACCAACTGGTATACCGAGTGTAACCTCCTAGCCGACTGGCACATTACAACCACCGACAATAGCTGGACTACTAATATAGTCGGCCTAGATTAGATCAAGCACTTCGACTTGTATATAGCACCTTGTAGAAAAGGCAAATACCGGTTATTGATCCTCGACAGCCACGAGAGCTACTACTCGACTGAATTTAAGCTCTATTACCAGTAGAACAATATTATTATACTCTATATACCTCTATATTCCTCCTACCTCCTCTAGCCACTTGATATTGGCTGCTTTAGGCTGTTAAAGCAGATATACAGCCGCCAGATCGAGGACTTAATATATATATATATCAACCATATAAGCAAGCTTAATTCCTCTACGCCTTTCGTATAACCTTCTTCGCCTCTATCACTAAGAGCAATATCCAGGGTGGCTTTATAGGTATAGGCCTTGTTCTATATAATCTATAGAGGGTACTTTCTAAGTTAGATATCAAGCTTTTAGTATATACGGCAAGCCTGGCCATAATGCCCGTACGTGCCAGGAGGATATAGAAGGGTCTAATTCAGCTGTTTCTGATATAATTGTAGTTGGTTCCTAGTGTTTTTGCATTGTAATTGAGGATGGTTGTACTAGTATCGTAAAAAGTGTCTCGCTCGCTTATATGTCTCGCTCGCTTATAAAGCACGTTATTCGATATAGTAAATATTAAGATTAGATCATTATCTTATTATAAACCATTTAGCTTTAATAAATTATAACCTTTAAACCTTACGTTTAATAATCCCTTTTAAAGTATAGTTAAAAACGATTTATTATATATTACTTATTCCCTTTAACTCTATTATAATTTAAATAAAGGTATATTAAATCCTATAAATATGATATCCTTTAATATTAATATGACCTTTGTAAGTAGTAGTATTAAACTTCCTATTAGTAATATAGAAGTTAAAAAACTACTTATTAAACCTTAGAACTAGATTATTAATCTTAAGAAGGAATTTAAGTTTAACTAATAATTATCAATAAAATAAATTATAAGCTTAAGTGCTATAACAGAGCTAAAATCAAATTTAAAGCTTTCAATAGATATAATAGTAAAAAGGAAGACCTTTTACATTTCTTTATTAAAGCTATTATCTATATAAAATATTATGATAATTAATTTAACTTTATATATATTAAAATATACTATATAGCTTTTAGGTTTAAAGTGTAAATTATTTAATAGTTTAAGCCTATTTTATAAGACTATATTAAAAATATGTTAATGGAGTAATAAAAGTTTATCTAATAGGTTTTTAAAGACTATGAATACTTCGAGGCGAAGTTTATAAAGGTATTTAAAAATAAAGATAGAGGTTTATATCTAAGATTAATTAATTAGACTTTATTAAGTCAAATCTATATTTATCTATATTACCTTATTCCAATAAAATATTATTAAAGTTAGGATTAATAAAGTAAGATTAATATCTTTATTCTATAATAGTCTAAAGAAAAGTATTAAAGGGAACAGAATCTATAAGAAGGATAACTTAAAGACCTTAAATAAATATATCGTTAAAGAAAACTACTAAGATAAATGGAGAATTTAAAAGAAAGGAAGATTAAAAGGGTTAAACCTTTAATCCCTTTAAAAAAATAGATTTTATATGTTAAGATAAAAGTATTAACTTTTGAAAAGTAATATTTAAATTAAAGGATGAAGTTTATTATCTTTTATAACATATCTAAAGCCTATTTTAAAATTCACAGACTCCATAGATAGAATGAAGTGTAATAAAAGGTGTTTAATTAAAATTGAAGAAAAGCAAAGAAACTATAAAGGTTTAATAAAAGACTTTTAAATAAAGAAAGAATTTCCTGAAAAATTATTAAATAGTTGAAAGAATATTAAACTATTAATATTATCAATTAAAGAATTAATTAAGATATTGTAGTTTATTAGGAAAACTTAGAAAATAACTTAAAGCCTTTTAAAAGGTTTATTAACCTTTAAACTTAAAAATAAAAAAGTAAATTATATGATATAAAAAGAAATAATATAAATAAAAACCTGATAATAACCCTTTAATTAATCTAATTAAAGTAATTATAATATAAAGGAGAAAGTTAGATATATAACTTTAGATAATAATAAAATAGAAATAACTATAAATATTAGCTTTAATAAATAAAAGAGCTAAATTTAATGATATTAACCTAGCCTTTTTTAACTAATATTAGATCTTTAAAAAAATAAAGTAAAAACTAAAAATTCTATGAAGACCCTTTTTAATATAATGGATGTAAGAGGAAATAAAACCCTTAAATATTAAAATAGAGAGAAAAACTATTTAAATTATGTTTAATATAATAAATATAAGGTTTTAAAAAGATATAATGTCGATATTAATTGAAACAATAATAATTATTTATAATTATATAAACTATAAAAATAGTTAATTAATATAATAAGAAATATAAAATAAAAGCCATAGTAAAGTAATGTATAAAGAAATATAAGCGTTATAGGCCTATTATAGGAAATAATTTAATAAAAAGAATAATACTTTAGATGTTATAATATATGGTATATAATAATAAAAAAGGATATAAATAAACTAGAAAGTTTATTATTATTTTAATACAGATAGAAAGTTTAAAATTAAATCGTAGATTAGGTTGATTAAAGTAATAAATCTTAAATGTAGAGGAAAATAATTTAATAAATTTGAAGTAATAAATAACATCTTTTAAAAATATAAAGAATATTTAATATTTAAAGCTAAATATCTTATAAGTCTTTAAACTATAGACTTTGAGATTATAGAATTAAATTAAAAAAAAGAATTTAATTAAAGTTCTTTAAAGTCCATTATACTAATAGAAAATAGAACAATAAATTAAAAAAATATTTAAATAGTAATTTAAAGATTAGAGATCTTTAACTATTAACTTTATTAGTTGAATATCTAATGTCATTTATTTTTTAAAAAGATAAAAAGCTTTAAATATATATAGATATTAACAGTTAAATAATAAAATAATTAAAAACTAATATCTTTTATAATTAATTTTATAACTATAGAATTAATTAATGATGATACAGTATTTAATATATTTTAACTTAATAACTATATATATCTATATTTATATTAAAGAAAAGGATAAATAAGAAATAACTGTTTAAATACCTTAAGGATAAATATTTTAAACATCTAGTAATCCTTTTCAAATTGATTACTATATTAATAACGTTTTAAAGTATTATTAATAAAATTATTTAACTTTATTTCGATGATTTTATAATATATTATTTAGATAATATTTTTATCTACTTTAAAATATTTAAAAAATACTAATAATATACATATAAGATATTTAAGAAATTTCACTAATATTATTGATTAGTTAATAAGCGAGATATTAAGTTTCATATTTAAATAATTATAATCTAGCTTATGTTAATTATTATTATAGAATTCTAAGGTTTTAGTAGATTTAAAAACTTGATCTAAATATTTATTAAGATAATTAAAGAAATTATATAAATATTATATAAATTTATTAAAGAAGAAGTAGAGTTTAAATAAAAAGATATATAAAAATAAATATTTTATTAATCAAAAGTAGTATTTTAATCAATTTTATATTCTTATTGTTAAACTTTAGCCTATCTATTAAAATAAAGGTTATTATTATGTTAAACATTATCATTAGAAGATAATTAAAACAAAAGGATTACAATAAATGATTATATTTAATAATATTCTCCTTATAGAAACCAAAGAGACTTTATTTTAATCATCTTATTTATGATAAAGAGTTGTTTATTATTATTAAAGCCTTTTAGAAATAAAGAGTATATTTTAATAAAACTAATTATTTAATACAGATCTATATAGATTATAAAAACTTTAAATCCTTTATTATGAATTTAGGATTTTAAATAAATAATAAATATAATAAGTAAAGTTCTTATTAAAATTTAATATTATAATTAACTATAACGTGCTTTATCAGCGAGCGGGACATATCACCGAGCGGGACACTAAAGTCTTGGCATAACGCGTCCTTCTTCATCCACCCTCAACAACGTGTTTTTCTGATAACTAAGAATGTCTTCCGCTTTAAAGGAATCTAGAGTAATCTTAGCCCTTCAAGCTCTTCAAAATGACACAGAACTAAGCCTCCGAGCTATGGCCAAGCTCTATAATGTACCAGTTTCGACCCTCGGCTACCGATATACCGGCCGGCCTATACGACGTAATATAACAGCTAATTCAAAGAAGCTTACCTAATCTGAACAGGAGGCTATTGTTCAGTATATTATTAAGCTGTTGGAGCGAGCATTTCTACCAAGACTTGCTAATATAGAAGATATGGCCAACCAACTACTACATATATATAATATACCCCCTGTTGGCAAGCTCTAGGTATATCGGTTTGTTAAACGCCAGCCAGAGCTCCGGATATATTAGTCACGTAGATATAATTACCAGAGGGCTAAGTACGAGGATCTAAAGGTTATTGGCGAGTAGTTTACCCTTGTATAGAACGTTAAGGCCAAATACAGTATTATAGATGACGATATCTACAACTTCAATGAGACTGGGTTTATAATAGGCATCATCTTTACAGGTATAATAGTTACAACCTCAGATGGCCGTAGTAAGGCAAAGCTAGCCTAGCCTGGTAACCGTAAGTAGGCAACTGTAATACAGGGCGTCAATACCTTTAGCTAGGCTATCCCCCCCTTCATCATCTTGGCTATATAGTACTACCCTACCAACTGGTATACCAAGTACAACCTCCTAACCAACTAGTACATTACGACCACCGACAACGGCTAGACCACCAGTATAGTCGGCCTAGATTAGATCAAGCACTTCGACTTCCATACAGCACCTCGTAGAAAAGGCAAATACCGGTTATTGATCCTCGACAGCCGTAAGAGCCACCACTCGACCGAATTTAAGCTCTATTACCAGTAGAACAACATTATCACGCTCTATATACCTCTACATTCCTCCTACCTCCTCCAGCCACTCGATATTAACTGCTTTAGGCTGTTGAAGCAGGTATACAGCCGCCAGATCAAGGACTTAATACACATATATATCAACCACGTAAGCAAGCTCGAGTTCCTCTACGCCTTTCATACAGCCTTCTTCACCTCTATCACCAAGAGCAATATCCAGGGTGGCTTCACAGGTACAGGCCTTGTTCCATACAATCCAGAGAAGGTGCTTTCTAAGCTAGATATCAAGCTTTCTATACCAATACCACCAACCTCACAGCCTGGCACTATACAACCTTAGGTCTTCCAGACACCCTATAACCCTCGAGAAGCCGATTTGCAGTTAACACTTATCAAGACTTACATTACCAACTATTAAAACAGCTCCCTAACTTCGATATTAGCTGCTGTAGACTAGCTTACCAAGGGTATAATAGCTATAATGCACCAGGTAGCCCTCCTTCAGTCAGAGAACGCCTCTCTCTGTAAGGCCAACGAGGCACTCAGCAAGCGCCGGAGAGCCAAAAGAACACATATACAGCTTGGAGGATCGCTTGCGGTACAAGATACAAAGGATCTACTAAGCCAGAAGGCCGTGGTTGGGGAGGTGGCGCAAGAAAAGGAGCCGGATAGTGGTAGTGCAGGGGGGCCTATTCTCTACTATCTATTAGTTGAAATAGCTAGATAACCTTTTAGTTAAGACTTTTAAGTTACTAGCTTCAATTAAGTTTACTAATAAAGTAGCCCTTTTAAAAAGAAACTTAATAAGATCCCTTTTAAGAGTAGTAGAAGAATTATTAGACTCTATTAGAACTTATCCCTCTAGTTACTACCCTAGACCCTATTATTATTAGGGCTTTAAACTTAAATAATGCTCTCTAGAAGACTAATATAAGGAGCCTAATCTAGTTCCCCTTAGATAAAGACCCTAAATATATTTATCTAATCTATTAGTTAATTCTTAAAGAGCTGGCCTATTTAAAGGATTCTTCTTAAAGAAGAGAATAGCTACCTTCTTACTATTATAACTAAGTATAATATTATACTTTCCTTTAAAGAACCTCTAAAAAGGCCTCCTTTTATATTTTAAACGCTAATTAAACATATTAGCCTAGAATAGAAGATAGTTACTAAACTATTTATTTATAGGTTTATTAAGTAAAGTATATATCTTTATATAGCCTTTATCCTTTTTATCTTTAAAATCTATTCTATAGATAACTAGATATATATTAACTTCTAATAGATTAATAACTATCTTGAAGATTATCTAGTTATAGCCTTTAATTTTTTTCAACTCTATTCTACTTTATTAAAGTTGAATAGTTTATTAAGATTAATATAATTAAAGCCTTTAACTAACTATTAGTAAATAAAGGATCCTAATACTTTACTATCTTTTAAACTTAGTAAAGTACATTTTAATAGAATGTCTATATATTTAGATTAAAGGTTAGCTTTACCTAAGAGTAAGACTTTATTTATTATTAGTTAAATAAGCTATTAGATCTACTTATAAATATCTATATTAATAGTATCCTTATTTATATTAAAGGAGGCTTTAAACTATACTATATTAAAATAAAGAAGGTTATTAATTACCTTTATTAGGCTAATATTCAAGGTAATATTAAGAAGAGCTATTTTAATATTACAGTATTATAACAGATCGACTCTCAACTACACCCTGAAAGGGTTCACAAAAGGTATAACATAAGGGTTGCAATCCAGTAAAGCCAAAGGGTTTACAACAAGATAATGATCTGGTCTTAATGTCTACAGCGTTATGCAGGTTATAATAAACAAGTTATATTACTTACTAGAGAACTCCTAGAGTCCTTTAAAATAAGTGACTATATACTACCTAGATCACTATTTTCCCTTAGTAATCCCTAGTACTAGCTTACCTAGATTATAGTACAATCTGAACAATCTATAATACTAGATTATAATATCTAGTTTAATCTTGGTTATAATCTAATTCTAATTAGCTATCTAATAATTAGTTATTAATCTATCTTATATTCTAACTTATAGGTCCTTTTAGCTATTCCTTAGGCTAACTCATAATATAATACCCCTTCTTTAAGGCTCTTTAACCTAAGAGCTTTAATATACTTTAAATACTACTAATAGCCTATATTTATAAGTATTAGTCTAAAAAGTCCTAGGAGTATATTATATTTACCTCACTTATTAACTCCTCTAGTATTAAAACTATACCCTGCTCCTAGTATTTTAAATATAACCTTATATATTATATTTTATAAAGTTCTTCTTACTATAGTAAATATATCTACTATAGTTAGTCCTATAATAGTTCTAATATTACTTCTATCTATTTATATCTTTACCTTTTTTCCTAGGTTTTACTAACTTATAGCTTTTAATAATAAAGATCTTGTCTAAATAGAAATAGGTAAAGTAAGAAGAGGCTAACGTTAAAGAAGCTCTATTTATACTTTAGACACAGCTATAGATAGCTATTAGATATTTAGCCTATCTTTATTACTAAAAATATATCTTAGAGGAATAGGGTTTTAAACTATTTTATTAGGGAATATAATTATTAGATAAAATAAAAGAGGAGGATAAAAGGATATAAATATTTAAGGACTTTATAGTTAGTAATAATAGATTATTTAATATAGATATCCCCTTTAACTAGTCTTCCTTAGGGTTAGATCTATTAAAAGCTAATCTAGCTATATTAATACATCTATCTCCTATACCTCTTTAAAATAAAGGTTTATAATTAAGTTTTCCCCTTTTAAATAAATATTCCTTCTTTATTTCTTAATAAATAAAATAATTATATAATATAATAGTAATATATATATATATATTATAGGACTTCTTTAGACTTATAGTAAATCTAAAGGAGCTCTATTATATTAGATTATAGGTTTAATCTCTACTATAATCTTATTTTTTTTACTGATTATTATTCCCCTAGTTCTTTTTATATATCGTTTAATAATAGCTTTAACTAATCTTTTCTATAAGGTAATTAAAGTATTAATAATAGAAACCTTATAAGTTCTCTAGATAATTAACCAAGTTTTCTACTAACTATTATAAGTTATTATTAAATCTAAAGTCTAGATATTTAACTAAATATTCTAATTATCCCTTTATAATCCTTAAATTAAATACTTCCTTTATATCCTACTTTTCTTCTTTATCCTTTATTCTAATATCTGTATTAAGTTATAAGTTCTTTAATATTAGTTCTAATAGTACTATATAAAAACGTTCGTTCTTAGCTTTATAGTTAATAGAAGTATAAGGGTATAGTTATTCTCTAGAATCTTTTTATTAATTTTAAATAACCTTATCTTCCTAAAGTTTAACTTTAGGAAGATTATTTAGTCTTAAGATTTTATAAACTATAGTAAACTTTATCCCCCTTTTCTAGGTAAGGTTCTATAAGTTATTCTATTATCTAAATCCCTTTATAAGATAAGAAATAGATCTATTTAGTAAGTCTATCTACTATAGTAAAAATACTATTATATTTTACTTAGGTTATAAGGTCCTTAGACTCTAGTAATTTAATAATAAGGTCTATTATTATTAAACTCTATAGTTGTTTAATGGTAGATAATAGTTATAGTAGCCTATAGAGTTTATATTATCCTGGTTTACTCTATTTATAGAGGTTATATTTATTAATAACCTCCTTAACCTATTCTTTAAGGTATAGAAAATTATAGTATTACTTAATCTTAATAGCTGTTTTTCTAATTCCTAATAGATAGAGGAAGGAATATCCCTATAACTGTTTATAGAATACTGTACGGTTTTCAGGGAAGAAAGGGGAGGACGAGAATTTCAGAGAACTATTACCAGTAGAGAATAGGCTGACTAGGAAATAGACCTAGAGGTCAATACCTCTAGCCTATAACTAGATAGAACGAGGCTCTACTATTATAATAAAGCCTATATCAGGACTTATAATCAGAAAGACCTTATATTCGAGGTATACCAGTGTCACGGACTGGGCTGCGGAAGGCGGCCCGTGGCACATGCAGGTGGGGCGTAGGACGTACCACCAGCCAATCACTTATATAACCAATCAGGAGAGGCTCGACAGGATCTCTTTGAGATCTATAAGAGCCAATACCAGGATCGATAAAGAAAGGCTGAGAGCCAATAGGCTCAATGGGATCTTGTTGAGATCCGTAAGATCCAGGTACGGAGGAATAAAGAAGTTGTAGAGTATATAAATAGCTAGCTAGTCACTCGTTAAGGGAGTCTGGGACTTCCTCAGTAAGTAATATAACTTGTTCGCTACTAATTACTATAAATATTAAAACCGGATTATTATCTTATTATAATATAAACCTTTTAGCTTTGCCAAATTATAACCCTAGTTATCTTACCTTTAGTAAACCCTTATACAGTATAGTTAAGACGATTCATCATATATTATTTACTCCCTTTATTTCTATTATAGTTTAGACGAAGGTATCTAATACTATAAGCGCCGAGATTACTATAACTAAAGACGGATATCAGGTTCTATAAACCGACGTAGAGGCTAGGACTATATTCGTCACGCTGTAGAAGAAAATCAAGGAGCTCGAGAATAAAACTAAGACCTAAAAGGGCTAGCTCTCAGAGTACGAAGATAAGGTCGACGGTATTTAGAGGGCTAAGCTTAAGATCGAGGCCCCTAAGAAGTTCAATGGAAAGAAGGAGGACCTGGTACAATTCCTTATAGAGTTGACCTCTTATATGGAACACTACGATGACCGATTCCCTGATAAAGGAACCAAGACCTATTATATAGCTTTAAGGCTTACCGGTCAAGCTGTATAATAGTTTAAACCGACGTTCAGCGACTACATTATATATAAGGATATTGATAATACCCTACCATTTACTTAGAAGGTTTTCAACAACTTTGGTAACTTTAAGGAGGAACTATATAAGGTGTTCGGCGACTAAGACGAGAAGGTCTACGTCTAGGTCTGACTCGCCTGACTTCACCAGAGCAAGTCTGCTGCGGTATATGCTACGCTGTTCCAGCAGGATGCTATTTGGGCTAGGATTAATAAAGACGGACTGATGTCCTTATTCTACAACAGCCTGAAGGAGGATGTGAAGGACGAACTCTATAAGGAGGACCGTCTGGATAACCTAGACGAGTATATCGCCAAGGCTATCTGTATCGACGACTGCCTTTATACCAGGAAGCAGCAAAAGAAGGGACAGCAGAAGCTGGTGGTCGGAGGGAACTATACTAACGAAGGGAAGAAGCAATAAGGAAGCACGGCCCTCTTTAATTAAGGTAGTTTAAAGGAATATACTATTCTTTAAAACCTCCGACTATTAATCTTCCTTTATAGGTCTTTAATCCTTATTATTTATTCTTTATCCCTAATTAGCTAAATTAGCTCGATACTTTAGGGTACTTCTATAGTTAAGGCTATAATAAAGACTTCTTCTTATATTAGTAAAGCTAGACTAACTTAAGGATTATGAAAGGTTTTGGATCCTAAAAGAGAAGGGCTTAGATCTATTCCTTTAGCCTTCTTAGCCTTAGCTATAAGGAGGTTTACTATCTTTTAGGAAAGTATATTAGTAATTATATTCTCTTTCTTTAACTAATAGATCTAAGTAATATAGAAGTTAATAAAGAAGTCTATTTAGTTAACCTAGTAAACAGAGAACAGATATTTATTTAAGAAGTAGATTAAAGCCTTATAGTTAGTAATAACTATAAACCTTTATTCTAATAACTCTAATTTAAAGTAGGTTAAAGTCTAACTATTAATAGCTTTTAATCTTAGATTAGATATGTTTATTCTATTAAGGTTATAGTATTATTAATATAACTAGTAGACTTTTATATAACCCAGGGATTATTCTATTACTAGTGAATAATATTAATAATAGTATTCTTTAAAGTATTAGTCTTAACCTTAGTTAAAAGCCTTAGATAGAAGAATACTATTATAGGGGCTATCATTATTAGTTATTTAAATATTTTAAAAGCTTAGATCTATTTTAGTCTAATAGAAAAGGGGGTGTTCTTCTTTAATAACTAGTTTAAAGGGTTAATATATTTATTAGTATAGAAGTAGAATGTTTAAATACAGTTATATAGGCCCAGAAAAGAGTAGACTATAGTCTTTAAGTTTAACTCTTTAATCATCTAACTATTAATTACCTTAATCTTAGCTAGGTTAATATAGATACCTTCTTTAGTAATTATAACCACCTTTATATAATTAACCTTAGTAAATTATAATTTTATAATTTCTTTTTCTTTCGTCACCCCAGATATTGTGTAAGCCAGTCTAATTAGGGCCCCTGCTATATATACTAAGAGGGAGAGGAATTCAAGAATAAAATCAGGGCTGGCTAAGGTATTCTCTTGTATATGTAGTTGTCTTCCTATAAGCTTCCTCAATAGTATAATAGAACACCGATCTATATCCTACACTGGGACCAGTTCCTTACATTTGGTTTTAAGGTCCTTATTCGAGGTACTTTGTACAGTTCGGCCCATTCTGATTGGAGTCTATAGCATAGGCCCTGAATGACAGACTTATTGGTATTGAGGGACCCGGGGGTGAGCGCCCGGGGTTTCTCCGCTGCCTTTGCAGTGACATTCAGCGTTCTCATGGTTTCGTCCATACAAGCCATTCCGAGTCATAGCGAATACAGACACTGTGTTGTAGGACGAAGCACGCGCCTTATAATCAGGGCCACGATCATCTTAAACACACGAAATCCTCTTCCACATCTAATGCTTATACTCTTTCCACTTGACTAGTCCGGCTCAACAAGCCACTATTTTTCATTATTATTCGAGATTAACCTTGCATACACCGACAAAGACTTCCAAACCGGGTAGCATTTCCTGTAGCAAGTTGCAACAACATGGGCCAACAGCGTCGGGAGTCGACGATTCGGTCATGTCGCCGCTTCAAGATGTACAATCCGCGTCTCTATTTTTGCGCCTTCCCCAAGTGATCCGACATACCATCTACTGTTTTATGGGCGTCGCATCAATTGGCAACACCCCTTACATCTTTGACCTCCATGACTTCGGTCGCCAGTTCCTGTTCGACAACAACGACCCATCGCACCTGGGAGACTTCCACGGCCTCCTTGTTTCTTGCCGGCAAATCCACATCGAAGTGGCCGCCCTCCTTTTTTCCGCCAACTTCTTTGTCCTTCACTTTGGCGACACCCAGTACTTTGCACCCCTGTACGTCTTATCTCCTCTGGCCCTCTCATCTCTAACTGGCCTCAAGGTCGTTCTTCATCAGACGTCCTGCCATCAACGGGTGCGAGATTGGGGGCATTGTGATTGCTGCGTGGATATCCGTTTAGGCAGCTTCAGTTCGATTTGCCACACTGGGCATAACCAACTTCCACTGCTGAGCCCTGCTCCGCCTTCCGGCGGCGATAGTGACAGCAGTGACGACAGTGACGAGACTGACGACACGGGTTCTAACAAATTTCAAAAAAGTACACTGGAAACCGATGTACAATTCATAGTACGGGAGTGGAGTGCGGTGGTCGAGCATATCGCCCCCCATATCTCGTCAAACCGTTTAAACCTCAGCATTGTTTGCGACATTGATCCCCAACATGAAACCGCTGTCGGTTTAGCCACCTCGATTCTGGAACCACTTGGCGCCCTACCGCAGCTTGAGGACTGTAATATCCGGCTGAGCAAGACACCAGACTCGCGGCTTTTTCGGATGCCACCCAACAAGCTCGACAAGTTTCACTGCCGTCCTACCTCAAGCCCAGCCCGGAAAGAGCTACCTTTGCCACGCTCCTACGCGAACTACGCTTTCGAATATTGGAGTACACAGACTTGATTACCCCGAGCAAGGAAGTCTGGTGGAATCGACGCGAGCGTAAATACTCGTGGTTACCTCTCCCAGTACGGACACAGTGCTTGGAGAGCCCATTCAACTGCTATTTTCCCGAATGCAGAAACCAAGGCACTTTCACATTCTACCTTACTGGAACCGGGTCGCCTGCGGGCTGTTTCTGCCGCCGCCGCCACGCTGCCTTCTCGGCGTCCTACACGTGCTGGCTGCCTCCTGGCCCGACCCTCTTTCTCATCTCTCGTGCTGTACGTAAAGATGCCCAAGCTGTTTTCTTTTCAGAAAATCGGGTTGTCATCCACGATTTCACAATGTCCCGTACCGTGGAATTTTTCCGCAGGGACCGCAGGTGGGACCTCGAGGATGACCCCGAACTTCCCGTTGATATCAGCTATCCACATCCACGGCTCGGGGTGTCCGAGTTTCTGCACGACGTGATACCCCAGGACTGCATCGCCTGTCCAGGTTTTATGCTGATTTTACCTACCCGTGGGAGTGGACAGCGGAGACGCAGGGCAGTTTCCACGACAACAAGACGCGCTATGATAAGGTTGAGAGGAAGAAAATAGCGTTCGACGAGAGCTTGGAGCGTCGCGTTTTGGGCAGTCGATACGAGAAAATGTACGCGCGATGGGGAAAGGCCCCGAGCTATAGTTTATGGCAACATGGATTTTGCTGTCATGCGTGATTTGTATGTGTAGGCACCTAACCAAGCTGGCCGGACTTGATATAGTTGGTAGTTCTTCTTGATCATGGACATTTGATGAACTGCGCCTATCGGATCCGGTACCTAGCCAGTTTATAATTGGAAATCAAAGATATGAGACTTCGGACCCATGGTCAGGGATGCAGATGCAATCTTCTCTTTTCGCCTTCTTGCTCCAGTATTCGAGGTTGGATAGCGCCACCTCTTTCCGACCAGGGAGGCTAGCATCATAGTAGGTAGTTATACCGATGTGACAGCAAGCCTGGTCAGAGAGAATTGGTATGGCCCGTGGGTAAAGTTGACAAACAAACATGGGTGAGTACGGGAATTCAAGTTGCACTGAGCCTTCGAACATGAATCAATTAAGCGCCGGACCTCAAAAGAATGGCTGGAGTATATGCCCGTACCTTAGTGATTAGTTGGAGAAAAATGCAAAACGGGAACTAAATCACCAGGTGTTGTAACAGCCTAATTACTTCCCACCAGCAATAACGAACATGTCACAGGGAGTACGACGATGGCAAAGGCTCTTTTTTTTGCCATCGTTAGCCGTGACTGGCAAGTGCTTATCCTGCTAATTAACTGTAAATCAAGCCGAAGCAGCCCCCAGGGCCTCCCTTCGTGACTTGCTGTTAGGGTCGAAGTAAGGCCTCTCGCCCAGGCCAACAGCACGGTTCCCAAACCGCTCGCCGTAGTTTCCATCGAGGTAGTCAAAGGTGGCGGTGTGGAAGACGGAACGGTTGTCCCAGATGGCTGCATAGAGAAACGTTGGTTAGCCCCATCGGTTCGCCCTTGAAAATGCGGATAATGCTACCCATAGGCAGTCGGTGTGATGCAATGAACGGGACTGGAAGCACTTACCAATGTCGTTGGAGTTCTTCCACTTGAAACGGACCTGCAGCTCATGGTTCTTGTGGACGAGGTCAAGGAACCAGTCGAGGAGATGCTTGCTCTCGTCCTCGGTCACGCCGTTGATGTGACTGACATGGCCACCGACCGGGAAGACACTCTTCCAACCGGTGACAGGGTTGGTGCGGATCACGGGGTGGACGGCCTTAAGCTCGCTGCCGATGTTTTCGGGGGCGCCACGAGGCTGCTCGTACAACTTGAAGCCGGAGTTCTCGGCGACCTTCTGGAAGCCCGGCTGCTCAAAGGTGACCGTTAGGCTCTCGAGGAACTTCTGATACGGCTCGCTAATACGGTCGTAGATCTCGTAGCCCGAGGCCCAAAGGGTGTCTGTCATATAACTACGAGTAAGCTTCAGGCTGGATAGGATTTCGGGCACACAAAGGACCACAAAAAGAACCACATACCTCCTCCGGTGGTTGGGAGGTCGACGAGGCGTAGCGAGGAGAAATCGGCCGGGACCGGCTCAAAGGCAATATCGCTGTGCCACTGGGCGGTGTTCTGCCTCTTGGGGCTGAGGGTGTCGGCCACCGTCTTGCGATAGAACTTCTTGTTCTGGACGGAGCTGATGGTGCTGATCTCGTTGTCGTTCCCGCCGTTCTCGCGCTCTGAGTTGAGGAGGGGGTGGATGTGGAGTCCGGAGGTCGCGGGCCGACCGGTCAACTCGCCGAGGCGTAGGATGAGCTTCTTCTGCAGATCATTGGTGAGGCCGTCCTGGGCACGGAAGAAGACGACGCCGCGCTGGGCAACTGTCGTTCAGTCAGTCCTGGTATGTTCGTCCTCTACTCGTTCTTTGGCTCTCTGGACTTGGCCGACTAATTACTCACTAGTGATGGCGAGATCTCTGATCAGCTCGTCCGAGTTGGGGGCATCGAGCCACTCGGCGAGGTTGGCCGTGGGGAATTCTCGGCCGATGATGGGAGTGACGTCGAATGATTCATAGGAATCGAGCACGCCAGATAGCTTGAGGGGCTCGCGGGACGCGCCCTTGGAAACCACCGGGACTTCGATGTCAACCGCCGAAGGAGCCATGTCGTTGTTTGATTATGCTGCTAGAGGGTCTACGTCTTGAAGCGGACGATGTGTCGAGAGCTGCCGTATAAGCCAGTCAAGTGTGCTTCTGAACTGGAGAGCACATAGCCATTGGAGAGAGGGGGCAGCTTGTTGTTTTATAGAACCAAACATGAAACCGCGTCACTGCCAGCTACCCGGCGAGTCAATTTCGTATTATCCATTACGCACGCGTTGCCCTCCTCCTCGTCGTATCTGCCGACCCCGCGTTCCCCGTTGAGTGCCCTGCGCGGGGGAGTTTTGGCTGAGAGAGCCCTCCTCGGCAGCGAGTTATCGAATAAGAGGGGCTTGGGAGTATGGCGAGCTCCGGGTCGCACATTTCGCCATGCGTGTTAATCGGGTATAGCACGGGATGCCACCCTCAACCCCCCAAGCCGTTTGCTCAGGAGATCCGGGCGAGATTCACGGAAGTGCGGCCGTGTGCGGGGGGACGGGTTGCCGCCGGCTGAACCGGCAGGCAAGTTTGCGGACGGTAGCGTAAGATGCGGCGACATCGGAGGTATAAGCACCGCTGCACCGGCACTGCTCATCTCGACCTCGGCGACCGGCTTTCTTCTTTCTGTTCTCCCGGGGGGAGGTGTGGTGATGGCGCCATACCTAGCCCCCACGTCCGCTCCGTGTTCTGGGATTCCTTCTCTGGGTTATCCCCGCCCCGACTAGCCGTTCTGTGGTTCGCTTTCGCTTGGTAGTGTAGAGACCTCGAAAACCGTGCCTGCTTTGGCTGGTCCCAGTACCGGATGTTGCGGAGATAATGCATGTTCAAGGCAAACCGGCAACGTGGGTGGGTGGGTTGTGCGATTTGAGCATGGCCGGGGATGGCGCCGGCACGGTTGGCGATGCCGCCATTTAAATAGCACCGTTATCCGGCATGTGAACTTGCTCTCCATTGGCCAATGGCGTTCTCGGCATTCCAAGTAACCAGCAGTTGTGGAAAGTCGCGTCAACCGTTGGGTCGAGCACGTTTCATCACGTCATTGATTACGAGCTCCTGCAAACGTTTTCATGATTGGCGTGGAACAGGGGAAGAGTGGGGGAAGAAGCCGTTGGGCGACGCCAACAACACGGACCCGACCGATACCGAGGCCACGATACCAGCGCGTGGGGTATTATTGCCTTTGACTGATCGTAGCGTAGCGGGGTACTGTTATCTTAACCGCTACTTCAGCCTCACACGGTGTTCTCTACATGGTAGTCATCATCGCTTGCTTCTAGCCATCGAACACCCGGAACATCGGCTCTGACTGCCCCCGAGGATCTGGTCATCCGGCCTTGGTACCGGCCTATTGCTGGGGCCGACTTCTGCTTCCCCCCCTTTTTTCAGTAATCAGACAAGGAGGCCGTTACTCTGGGTGTGATTTGAATTAGTGAATAACGGGTGTTGATTCCGCCCTCTTCTAGCACGAAGACCAAGAGACGCAACGTTTCCATACGTACCTGACCTTACCTAGGTACCTTAGCTTTGAATTCCTCAAATGATGGGGACACCCCTGGCTGGCGTCCCGATGACTGCCAATCCCTCTTGCTCCCTGCTAGTAATCCCGCCAGCCACGCGAGCGGTCACGAACGCATCCGTTGTTAAGACGCGGCCCCGGGAACTGGTAACCAGTAAAACTCGTAAAGCACAACGTTGGTGTGGGGTTTACATGAACTAATACGTGAAATCATGACCGAGATAAGGGATCCAGGGCACCGGAACCTTGCCCGGCAGGCCAGGTCACATTCGGAATCCTGTTCTGCATGTACATAGTATTGCATTCTCCCTCTTCGATAGCTCAGGTCTCGGCCGACCAAGCTCGCGCTATTCAAGGCGTGATCTGAGGGGGCATGTGCGTAATGAAGCCCCATCACAACTGTCTGTTGGCCCTGATAGCGGCGAGGGAGCTGTTTCTCGGCGTGGCATGCTCGGGATAGACTGTATAAAGGGCAAAGAGACCGTTGGAGAAATGAACTGCAGGTGAACAAACTGAAAAAAGAGAAAGAAAAAAGAGAGAACACCCCCTTGGACGGGATCGCCACCAAACCCAACCTGTTCTTCGTTTCAAGCGCCGTCGTCTCCTTAATGCTTTGGATCACACGTCTTTGTCTTAGACCTTGTTTCCGCTGTTGACGACACCAATGGCCACCATCGCCGCCAAGGACCAGGTACGGGTCACCCAGACCGAAAGGGACCCCGAAACCAAGCTGGGCCCCGAGAGTTCTACCACCTCTGTGAACACCATCCCGCCACTTGGGGTACCTCGACAGGAGAAGCGGTTCTGGTTTCAAAGGACGGCAGAGTACGACGCCGACGCCGTCGCCACACAGCCCAGCGTTTTTGACGACCCAGACACAGCGAAGAACTACCTCCCACCACCGGAATGGTAAGCTGCCCTCCATACTGCCAGGGAGATCTACCTAGCTAAGATCAGTGGCTGACTGCCCGATGGCGGATAGGGAGAATACTCACAGATTTGACCCCTTGGCACGGTGGACCTGGCGCGAGGAGTACCGGCTTGTGCGTAAAGTCGACTTCCGGATCATGATATGGGCCTGTATCATGTTCATGGCTCTCGAGCTCGACCGAGCAAACCTTGGCCAGGCTCTGACGGACGACTTCCTCAAGGATCTCCACTTAACCACGGATGGTGTGTAATCGATTCTTAATGCGTGTCTTCTGCTTTTGATTGTTGAGCCGGCTTTGTATAATTAGGGGAATAGTTCATGTGTAGACTATGTATGTTGCTGACTTTTACCCCCCTAGACTACAACCTGGGCAACACCGTCTTCAAGCTCGCTTTTTTGTGTGCCGAGCTCCCGTCCCAGCTGGTTTCCAAGTGGATGGGCCCAGATCGCTGGATCCCAGCCCAGATGACACTGTGGAGTATTGTAGCCAGCGCCCAGTTCTTTTTGTCTGGACGGTCGTCCTTTATCGCCACCCGCGCGTTGCTGGGAATGCTCCAGGGGGGTTTTATTCCCGATGTGAGTAACCTTACGATGTGTCTGGTGCCCGGGGGTTGATACCACGGGTTACTGTTAGTATTGCGAACTCACAGTCTCTGTTCCATAGGTGATATTGTACCTCTCGTACTTTTACAAGCATCACGAGCTTAGTTTGCGTCTCGGTTTCTTCTGGACAGCCATGAGTATCGCCGACATTCTGTCATCGCTGCTTGCGTACGGAATCTTGCACATGCGTGGTGTCCAGGCCTATTCCGGCTGGAGGTGGCTGTTCCTGCTTGAGGTAAGCGTGCTTAATTCACTCTTATGCCCCTAGCGTCCGTCGCAGAGCATACCCCCAGGCTGACAACTCGCACGCAACAGGGACTGTTGACTCTCGTCATCGGGCTTTTTTCATTTCTGCTGATGCCGGCAGGGCCGAGCCAAACCGCAAGCTGGTTCCGCGGCAAGAATGGATGGTTCAGCGAGCGGTAAGAGTTTCCGCCTTTTCCTCCATAAAAAGTATAAGTCCTTCCAACTAAACTACTCTCTCGATAATTAGTGAGGAAACGATTATTGTAAACCGGGTATTACGTGAAGACCCGAGTAAAAGTGATATGCACAACCGCCAGCCCATCACCCTCGGCCTCCTGTGGCAGAGTCTCAAGGATTACGATCTCTGGTAGGTGGCAAGACAGAAGAGAATGAGAGCGCTAGTACCCAGTAAGCTAACTTTATCCAGGCCGCTATACATACTGGGACTCACATTCCAGATCCCAATGACACCACCTGCCCAGTACCTCACCCTAAATCTCAGGAGTCTGGGTTTTGATACCTTCCAGACGAACCTGCTTGCGATCCCTTACACTGTCGGCCATAGTAAGAGAACCAATCCTTCAATTCTTTCTAGCTGTGACAAGAGGAAAGGGGCATGTGATCTAATGATGAACAGTCATAACCATGCTTGGGTTGACTTACCTTGCCGAAATTCTAGGCGAGTTGACATTGCTCGCTGGGTTCGGGCAGGTCTGGGCGCTGCCGTTTCTGATCTACCTCAACGTTGCCGACACGGCCAACGCTAGCCGCTGGGTGATCTATGCTGTCACCACACTCTTGCTCGCCTATCCCAATGGTAAGATCCCGCCTGACCCTTGGCACGCTCCCTTCCCCACTGTATCAACTAGTTAGCGAAGCGAAGAAATCAACTAACCGGTTACCATGATCAGCCCATCCCATCCAAGTCGGATGGAACTCCCGCAATTCCAACACGGTTCGGTCACGGACAGTATCTGCCGCCTGCTACAACATGTTTGTGCAAGCCAGCGCTCTTATCTCTTCCAATATCTACCGCTCTGGTAAGCTGTCCCCCATCCCCTTCCCCCCTCCCCCTGCATTCGAAAACGTAGCTGGCAATATGCTAACACACATGTGCCACAAGACGACGCACCCCTCTACAACCGCGGAAACAGACAGCTCCTCGCCATCGCTTGCATGAATATTGTTATCTACGGCCTCGTTAAGGTATACTATGTCCGCCGTAACAAGCAGCGCGACACCAAATGGAACGCCATGACACCCGAGGAGCGGTTGCACTACCTTGCTACGACAACTGATGAAGGGAACAAGAGGCTGGATTTCCGGTTCCAGCATTAGGGTTGTGATCTGATATTTACTTTGACAACCTTGTCCCAGGGAAGGTGTTCTCCGTAGGGGGGAGGAAGGGGGCTGCATCCTCTTTGTTGGAGTTCTCGAGGTTTGTTGACCGGCTCTGCTTCAAGCAATTATAGGATGATAGGGTTGTCGAAGGAAAAAAGCGAAAAAGAATATTAGGCATAAAGAACGAGTGCATTCCATGTTTCCGGTGTATTATTCGTAACCTGCCGTTCTAGTAAGGTGTTTTTTTGCTAGCCGAGACCTTCAACGGAAAGTCCCAGAGAACACTCGAGATATTAACTTACACGTGATGCCCCGCTCCGCTGTCTTTGAAGTGGCCGCTTCCCGCCCACTGGAAATACCCCGCTATGTGGGGGCGCCGTGGGCGGTTTCCTCGGGGCTCCGTTTCTCGCTTTTGACGACGACAGAGGTCTTTAAACTCAAAGGCGTTCTTTTCCAGAACTTGTGGAACGTGTGCGAACCCCTTTTCGCGGCTGGAGCGAGTCAAATTCCGCTGACGCAGCCAAGCCCCCGATTCCCGAAACACCAACACACACGGCAAAGACGGGGAGCCCATGAATAAGCGCCTCGCACTTCTGAGAAAACCCCACCACCCAGTGCGCCTTTCAGCCGCTGTCGGCCGTTTGGTTTTTCAGTCTGGTCCTCCTCCTCCGCGCTCTCAACCTTCATACGGCCACAGACTGCTTTCCACCAGGGCGGGCCTCACATTGTGCTTGGCCAACAGCAACAGCAACAGCAGCAGCCGTATATTCACCAGCCGTCTAGGACTATTTCCCGCAAGATCCTCCACTCCCAGCCGCCTGGGGGTAACAACAACACCCGCCGTTCTCCTATCCACTGAAACTAAAATGTCGTCGTCTACCACGACCCAGGAGCAAGCCCAGCTGGTCGAAGCCTCCAAGCGCCAAGCTGCCTATCAGGCCGTCAAGGACTATCTGCTCCCCGAGTACACCAGGATAGGCATCGGCTCCGGGAGTACCGTGGTTTACGTGGTTGAAGCTATTGCCGCGCTAGGACCTTCTGTCACGTCCAAGATGGCCTTCTACCCGACCGGATCGCAGTCTGAGGAGTTGATCGAGGCCGCCGGGTTGAACCTTCAGTACATCAGCAAGCTACCCGCGGGCGAGCAGTTGGACGTCGCGTTTGATGGCGCTGACGAGGTGGATGAAGACCTGAATCTCATCAAGGGTGGTGGCGCGTGCTTGTGGCAGGAGAAGATTGTGGCGACCAGCGCGAAGCGGTTTGTTTGCGTCGCTGATTTCCGCAAGCTTTCGCCGCGCTTGGGTACGGCGTGGAAGAAGGGCATTCCCATTGAGGTGTTACCCATGGCGGCGCCGAGGGTGCTGGATGAGCTGCGGCGAATGGGTGCCCTGGAGCCGCGCATCCGGCCGGGTGTGCCCGGGAAGGCCGGTGCTATTGTCACGGACAACGGCCTGTGGATTGTGGACGCGCCGTTTTTGCCGCTATTGCTTTCCAAAGACACCGAAAGCGGCGCCCAGAACGAGGATAGGGAGAAGGGGGTATGGACGGTTGACGCGCTTGCGGACAGGCTAATTAAAATTCCGGGAGTGGCCGAGATTGGATTGTTCTATGGGAGCAACGGGCTGCAGGTGGCCAGCGGCGCACAGAAGCCGGTGGCAGCCTACTTTGGTATGGCAGATGGCTCGGTCGAGGTTAGAACTCCCTCAGCCTAGACGAAATGGATCATTTCTTGTTGCAAACGTCCAAGTTCACTTCTTCTCGCCTCGCCTCCCTTTGGAAGCATGTGGCATGCCCGCTTTAACTTCGTGATGGTGCATTAACTTTTGACCTTGACTGCGAGACCCGGCCAAGGGTGAGGTCATGTTTTACCGACCCCCGCCGCCCCGTCTCGGGAGATATCTCGCACGTCCCTGGCTGCCTTTTCTCCCGTAGGGCGGTTCGGAGGTCGTCTAAAACCATCTTATTCCAAAAAGAGAACCGACCGTTCTATCCGCACCGTTCGAACCGAAAAGTCTCGTCGAATCTCGGCTGTTCTGGGGTTGTTCCGGTGTTCAGAGTGTCGCCCGGTGTACGGCCCAGTCCTTTGGGTGATCGCCGAGGGCGGGCGAAATTCCCGGCAGGACGGCCGTTCAATCGCAGATCAACGGAAGTATTTTCCCCTTTTCGTTCTACGGAGACGGGCTTCCCCTCAGGGAGGGACTCTTGAATGAGCCTCGGTTTTCGCACCGGCTTTTTGAGACGCTAAAATGTTTGCCCGTGAACGTTAAAAGCCGACGGGCTCTTTGAAACGGCTGCCACAAGTGTAAGGCGTTGGTTGGGGCTGCGACTTGACATGTCGCACGTAAAGTGGCTCATCGAATCTTTCGAAGCTCATTGAAGGGTGAGCCGCCATAACGAGGTTTGGGTGCAGCGCATATGCCAGGAACAAACTCAACCTCGCGGACACGGTGTCGTGCTCGGGCGGCTGAGGACAGGCTCAAGGTCGACTCAACACAGCCGCGGTTTCGGAATCAATTCTACGCTGGGCGGCATGGGATGAAACCCTCACAAAGCCTTGGCCAAGCATCGGCTTCGTTTGCCGCCGCCGCGCGGCTTCCGGAGTCGCCCCCCCTGCTCACCGGGCCTGTTGGGCGTGCCTCGAGTCGGCGTCAGCGGCGAGAGCAGAAAGTTCAGAAAGATGCATTCTTTGGTGCGGACGCCGTTGAAAGCTGAGCAGGCGGCTAAGAATCCAACACGTCGAAAGAATCCGAGCTGCATCGGGCATCACGCGCACTGGAACTGGACTGACTTGCTACAAGTACGGATCCGTATGAAGGCCGCCTCGAAGATGAGGGCGAATCCCAAACAATCCCGCCCGCGCCGCAGACCGGCGAGGGCGAGAGAGGAAAGGGAGTTCTCGGCATGCGGCCGCGCGGCGGGCCGGATTGGACGGGTCACCAACACACTAGCCCCGCTGCTGCCTCGCGTGCTAAAGTTGGCTGCTAGAAGAAGGAGCTCACAATTACGGACGATAGTGCCGACTCCTATTTCGTTGAAGCTTGGATGTTGGGAGCGAAGGACTTCGGAGGAGAAAGAGAATTCGGAAGAGCTCGGCGGCTAGTTAGTTGCCTTGGCATGACGGACGGGCCCGCTCCGGAGCTACCACCGCCGGCACTTGTGGGGTTGGACGCCCAGGTGTTCCCTTCGGAGTTGAGAATCGAGAAGCGGGACCACAAACCGGCAGAATCCGGGTGGATGGAATTTCGGATTTGGAGCTGCTTTTTCTTCTTTTCCGATGGTCGCTGAGTTGAGTCGATGGTGATTGTGGCTGGTGCAAGACGAGCGGCGGGTGCTTGCGTGGAGGGATTGCGCGGGAGTGTCGCTGGATGGCGATAGGCCTTGAAGAGGCCGCAATGAGCAGCGCACGGCGACGAAGACCAGACCAAGCCCTAGTTCTACCTAAGGGAGCAAGCTCGCCCATGGTGTGTGTAGCGCTCCCGAGGGTTAATCAGTCCCATGGCCCATGCCAATCGCAACAGGCGGAATTCGTTTCGGGAAATTGCCCCTAACGTAATTCTCGGGCGTTTTTTACCTCATCCAGTTGCGGTCGGTGGGGAGCACAGAATTGTGTCGTCGTCAATGTCAATTACTGCCTCCATCACCGCTTTGGGTCGATTGGATCAAAACACGACACTTTGTAGAATAATTCGTACCTTGGGACCTAATTTAGTTGGGGTTGTGAAGAAGCGTTGGTGGAGCATGGCGGAGGGTGAAGTGGATGCGCCTGTCCGGCGTCGGAACACCTGTCCGCCGAAGAGTCCGAGCGTGGGTCGAGACACGGGAACTGTGGAACTGGGTGCCCCGGGCGTGTTGGAGCCGGTTGCTGCAGCCGCTGGGGCGCCTGATCAGATTTGCTCGGTGTCATACCGTCCAGCACAGCCGCACCGGGCGAGCCGGGCGTCTTGGGCAAGTATTTTCGATTTCACGATCGACACTCCGTGCTTCTTCCGCACATGGACACATACACGCTCTCTTTGCCCATCAAATTGTTGCTTCAAAAATAGTTACCCTGGAAGCTAGCGATTACGGAAGGGAGGCAGCGAAGACGGGGTTTTTGAGACGGCGTCAGCCGGAACACGGCCCCACTCAGTGTGAGGTCGCATTCCTGCGCGACTTCCGCATCTGCATTCAATCCGGATCGCATGGGCGCCAGAACCTAAATCTATCTTGGGAAAGAGCGAGGGATACACGTAATTATGTATGAAATAAGAGTGCCGTGATCCCACGAGCGAGGGCCTCCGAGAAAATGGAAGGCGACACCCGGGCTTGGACTCTTGAATAGACCGTGCCTTCCGATTTAAAATGGATCCAGGCTAGGCTCCGGGACCAAAGGAAGGCACAGTCGGCGGAGTTGGTTGGCACCATCGGTTTGTCTGTCTGGTCCATTCATTTGCGTATTGACCCAGCTAGAGTTGATTTGTTTTCAACAAACAAAACGGAAGCCAGCTGCGCTGCCGCTTGCCGCTTGCCGCCTGCCTCGTGCGCCTCCAGTTCGCAATTGGATACAGCCGAGGACCCGGCCGGACAGGAGGCCTGTTTGCGTGGTCGCATCTGGCGAAGACGCGCACGCACACAGGGCAGATGTCGCGGAAGCCCCGGGGGTTGCAAATAATGACGAACAGCGGGCGTCGTTCATCTGCCAGCTTCAACTCCGGGGAGGCAAAATTAAATGCAGGCTCCCACCTCCTAAAGAATGGCCGAGTCAAGGGGCGATCACCGATCAGCAAGCATCTGTTCGCGCCGGGCTTGGTAGGCTGAGGCACCCGTGTCTCGGTGTCGGGCGCCACGGGGGAGGAGAAATCAGAGCACACCCCCCAGCCCGGCGGCGCGGGCAGACATCAGCATCCCTCTCGTGCAGCCTCCTGTTCAGAAATGCCGTTTGCTCGGAGATGGATGACGCTGGAGCGAATGTTGAGATAAATAATCCCAACTTCGCGCGACGTTCTAGGATGAATGAAAGCCGACTGGGTAGGTAGCTTTAACGGCCGAGGTCGATGGAAGGACGGGAGGGTAATGTTGGGTAAAATGAGGGAACGGATCGCTTCTGCTCAGGTCCTTGCCCGGCCCCGGGGCTGTGGCGGCCGACGCCGACGCTTGGGACATTGGTGCTGCTGGTGCCCTTCCTCAACCGTCCCCACTTTCTTCCCCGTCTTCTTCAGCACCCCGGCACCTTCAGCCGATCCGCCCGACTGTGGCCTCTCTGTGAACGCTGCCGCCGCCTCCTCCCCATCCTCGCTTCCGCCGCCCGAGCGAGTCCTTTTTACCCCCATTGCCCCCCGTCCCTCCCGTCCTCGCGCCCATTTTCCAATTTTTCTCTTTTTCCCGCGACCGAGTACCCCCGCTGCACCCGAGGTCAAGCTCTTCTTTTTCCGGCTGCCCCGCCTATTTCGATCGCCCGACCACTTTTTTTTTTTTTTGGCTGGCGCTTTGTGCTGCACCGGCCCTTTGAGTTTTCGACCTCCGGCGAAGGCCCGGGCCTTGGGTTTTTTTTCCGGCGCCCTCGGTCTTTCCGGTACCCCGCGCGCATCTTTCTCTCAACACAATCAACCAAAAGCGCGTACAAAGTACGACTTTCCCTTTCTCCTCGCCAGACAGACGCGTCCCTTTTGTCGCGTTATCGAAAAGGGCAACGGACTATTGTCAACCTTATTCCACTGAGAGATTCGCATCAGCTTCACGACCCATTCACCACTAGCGATGGCGTCGGTCGTGCGATCGACAGCCCTCCGTGCCGGCGGTGCTTGTGTGCGCTGCCGGAAGGGCAAGACCAAATGTGTCTACGAGAACGGCCGCTCGCCGTGCAAGAACTGCGCCAAAGGGATGCACGAATGCTATCTGCCCTCCGAGTCGATGAGCCACGGCGGCCACGGTGTCTCGCCGGCGCGTGTCCAGCAGCGAGCGCGAGAGTCGCTCCCTACCGAACGCGCAGTTTCCAGCACCGCAGGCGACCGCCAGGCGCCTCCCCCTTCTACTGTGCCACGGCACATCTCGACCACCACTGAAAAGTACGTCTCATTTTCTTGCCTACTCTCTACATCATTTTCCCTTCCTTCCCACAGCTTTCTTCTCCTCACCCCCGCTCAATTATGCGATTCGTACATCATCATTGTCTTCGTCTCCGTTTGCGGGGCTAGATGAATGCAAGTGCGCGTTTGTCCTGTGCACATACCCCCTTTCCTCGTTGGTTGCATCTTTTTTCCTTCGTTTTCCGGCGCGCTCCGTGACGAGTGTCCCGTGCCCGGCCCTTCCCCCCACTCGCCCGAGTCCTGCTTATTTGCACTTGGCCCGGAGCCCCAGCACGCCCCAACTGTTCCCCACCCGGCCTCATTTCTTTGTCAAGCACGAGCAATTTTTGCTTGCTCCGTGCACCAGTCGCCGTCTCACCTCCCGATTGCTTGGCCTTGGCACGCAGCAACTCCGGAGCTTAGTTGTGGAGCTCCGCCTCAACAGCTTCTCGGCGCCGGCATCTCGAGGTCTTCGGGGACATTTTCAGATTGAACTCTTGGCACCAGCCATCTCTCGCATTTCCCGATTCCCAAACACCCTGTGAACTCGGGCATCGACTTGATCATGGCATTTTGTTCAGCTTACGTTTTGATTTTATCTTGGCTTGTTGTTCTGCCTTGTATTTTGGATCGAACTTGAACTAACGGCCTATTAGGCTTACTCCGGAGTTGATGCAAGAGGCTGAGCGTGTCATCTCCAAGACACTGCCGGCATGTGTGGCCTTCCACAAGCCTTCTTTCCTCCAGCAGCTCAAGAACACCTCTATGGACCCGACCATGGTCAACGCTTTGTTGACCACTGCAGCTCGGTAAGTTGCTCTCTGTCTTTGTCCCGACAACCGTCACAAACTTGGGCCCCTGGGTGGGGTCCGGTCCCAGCCGACGTTTTGCTTTTTTTTCGTATAGAAAAAATTGGTTGTGCAACAACAGACAAGGACACCTGCTGATGTGAGATGACAGCCACTCTCCAGCCATGATTCGCCGGTATGGTGGCCACGCCGGGAGTTCAGCCGCCGCGGAGCATTTCGCCAGCAAAACTATCAGCCTCGTCATGCAAGCCATGGACCAACCTAGCCTCGCTGATATCCAGGCCCTCTGTCTGCTGGTGATCCACGAGTGGGGTTGCCGCAATGCTGTTCGGGCCTACGTCTACCTCGGACAGGCTGCTCGTATGGCCCAAATGTACCGCGTCGTTCATACCCACACCCACCAACCTGAGCCCGACCAGTTTCTCCAGGACGAATCTTTCCGCCGTACTTTGTGGCTCATCTACATCCTTGACTGCTTCCTCACTAGCAGCCCGGGTCGCCACCCTGCCCTGTCCTCGCATGATGTCAAGGGCGTGTCGTTGCCATGCCTTGACATGAACTACCACTTTGGTAGCCCGGTCTATGTCCGCACTCTTAACGATGCTTCGCCGCCTGCTCTGGCGGAGCCCAACGCGCCCCTCGCCGAGGTCGGCGAATTTGGCCACATCGTATTGGCGACCAAGGCTTGGCGCAACGTCGTGGAGATGATGACAACGACTACGCTTGACACCTTTTCAGAGGAGCAGTGCTTGGCCCTAGAGCAGCAGATCGACCTGATCCGCCAATCTCTTCCCTTGCATTTTGCCGACAAGCCCGGCCAGATCAACCTGCACATCACCATGGGGAGCGGCTATACGTATGCCATGATCCACTCGCTCCTGAACTGCGGCACCATCTTTGTGAACCGCCGCCGCATCCTACAGGTTGTTACGGACGAGAGCTTTACTCTTGAGACCTGGCGCCTTTCTGCACATACCCACATGCAGACCGTCGACCGCATCTTTGCCGCGTCGCACAGCATCATCCACTCCCTCTTGGCGCTCGAGCACGGCGCTGACAAGGATAGCATCCTCTGCTTCCCCATCTTCATGCTCTTCTCGGCCTTTACCGCTGGCTCTACGGTTGCCTATCTCGCTCTCAAGGGGCTCGCCCCTCCCGACGTCTCCGAGTCGGCTGCGGGCATTGTGCGCGACAGCCTGCGGCTTTGCCAGGATGGATGCGAATCTTGGCCCCTTGTTATTCCTTGGCAACGCCATCTTTCCGTCATGTCCAAGGTCCTTCGCGAGGTGAATAGTGCTCCCCGCGATGCCCGTGAGGATGGCAAGCTGGCCCCTCGTGCCTCGCCTTCCGTCAAGGACGACGTGCTCAGCCAAGCAGATACAAACCCTGAGCCCATGGACTATGACCAGACCAGCCTCTCTCAAGTCCCCCCCCCGCCGAGCACTGAAGGCGGCCGAGATAGCGAGCCTCCCGTCCAGAGACGGCCCGGCGTAACCACGATCAACGGCGGATCTGTTGGCGGGTCAACGCCAGCGACTGCCACGGCTAGCCCACCGCCACCAAGTCTCATTCCCAAGGCCGACTCGCCTGGCGCCGCGTCCTCGACGTCCGCCGCCGTTCACCAAGCGCCTCCGCAAGGCCCGGATGTGGACATGTCCGCCATGGAGCTCTGTGCAGCTTTTGAGCGCCAGCTCCTCGAGCTTGACGACCTGGCTGCATTCATGGGAGGCGGCGTGTGAGCGCTGCCCTTACTTCTGTCCACTTAATACTGCCGGACACCTTCGATTCGTGGACGGTGAGCCGCTCGTGCCGTCAGGAGTCGGCCGAATGCACCACTTACCTCCCCTTGCTTCCATGTCGTCTGTCTTGACATTTTCGTTTTAATTTCGTTCTTCTCATGGGCTCGGTGCCTGTTATTACTACAGGTGCTGGCGGAAAGCCTTGAGGGCTTTGTACTATGATATTAATATGGGGGGGGTACGCGGGGATATAACTTGCCATCGTCTGTGGGATGTTCTTTGGCGTTACTGTGGCTACGTTCTGTACCATTACGTTCTTTTTTTTCGCCATCTTATCGTTTCTTTTTTCTACTTGTTTGGCTGGCTTGTTTCCGGCAAAGCAAGGCCATCTGGAGTGGTGATGCTTGTTTGCTTCCCACGTTCCACCGGTCTACTCTTTTCCTTGTGTGGGATAGAAAAGATCTGGGGAGTTATTTGCTTGGGTGGCGGTGTTCTGCGTTAACCGGGACCTATCGGGAGTTTAAGGGACACTGGGCTGGCTATCTGCGAAAAGAGTAGCAAAGGGCGTCCAAGGGATACACGGAAGTGGGGAAATGGCTCTAGGTAGCTTTGTGTATCAATTTAGTTTCGTTTCTGTATGGCCAAAGTTGACATGTGCAAACTATGTCTTTGGGTGCCTCCGGTCCAAGCTTGTTAGCTACACGTATGCCCATCCTCCATTATTGATGCTGCTGTTTCGTCAATGACTCGTGATTAATACCTCGAAGAACGAACGGAATGGAGAAAGACGGCGGAATGTATGGCCAGCTTAGTTAATCGTCGACTTCACGATGGGATCAAATAATATCAGTCCCGTTATGGTTGCTTAGATTCTTTCATAGCATAGCCGGCATGGTCTCATCCGACAGAAGGCATAAGTCAGTCATGAGGTATGCCTACCTGATAAGGGGCATCGTTCTCTCTTGTCTAACTTTATACACAAAACATAAACCTCGTTACTCAGCTCACCGTGCTCTCACCGTTACTGCTCTTCCCCTCATTCAACGACTTAGACAATGCCATGATGATTTCCTTCAACTGATCCAATTCCTCCCGCAACTTCTTGACCTCAGTCACGGCAGGGTCCTCCTCAAAATTACTCTTCACCGCTTCAACCTGCTTCTTCCAGCCGTCCGATTCAAAGTCGGTGGACCCGATCATCTGCTCCCACTCCTCAACCGTATCATCGTCGTCGTCGCCACGGGCGCGGTTCTTACGGATGCTGCGCGCAGAGCAGGTCTCGAAGTATGCCGAGATGAGGAGGAGCGGCGAGTAGATGGTGCCCATGACGATGTCGTTGATGCGCTCGTAGGTCTTTTTCGGCAACCACCATTCGAAAAACAAGACGAGGATAAAGATCTCGATCAGGTTGAAGGGGGCAATGAAGACGTTCTCGTCGGGGGCACGGACAAAGGTCATGGTCTTTTGGGCGAACATAGCGAGGTACTCGTCGTTGGCGTTGTCGTAGATGTCTTCGTACGCAGAGTTGTATAGAGCGATGAGGATGTTGAGGAGGACGACCTAAAGTGTTGGGGTTAATAAACGGTTGGGAGATATTGCACAGTGACCAAGACAGGGGAGAGAGGAGAGAGTATGTATTAGACGTACCATGACCACAAAGGTGAAGATGTAGTAGAGAATCAAGCCAAATGGCGGTTGGAATCTCTCGAAGCCGCTAAAATCGGGCGACTGCATGACCGCGTTCGCCATGGACTGGATAATGAAGAGGATGTCCTCAACTACCCTGTCGTCGGCATAGTCGAGCCCTATAAACGCCTGCAGGAAACCCACGACGATAAAGGCAAGCAGAGCAAAGAAAATGATGGACTCCTTCATCATAACCTTGAGCACGACCAACATAGCACCGAAGAAGCGGAGACTGTCGAGGTAAAGCAGCAAGCGCGCCCAGAACATTGGGGCGCTCACAGCGAGGAAGCTGTAGCTCATGGTGCTGAAGTGGTGGCGCAAGCGGTCCGGGTCGTCTGGGGAGTGACTGAGGGCGATGCAGCGGAGGACGAAGCTAGTGGTCAGTAGGCCATAGAGGATGGAGTTGAACGCGTTCCAGAAGTTGAGAATCTGGTAGCCGGCCTTCCATAACTTGGTGATCTCGTCGCAGATGAAGCCCAGCGTAAAGAGGTAGAGCAAGACTTCCACAAAGTCAATGCCGCCATCTTCGTTGACTGTGTTCATGGCGACCGTGTACAGGCCGAGATAGATGAACGACATGAGAATTTGGGTGGCATTCTGGTACATGGGCGAGCGCATGCGTTCGGGATCCAGGTGGGCATAGTACGAAATGTTGTCGCGGTCTTTGTAGTCGATAAAAGTCGCCGGATCGTTCTCATCCTGGACCAACCAGCCGCGCCAGAGGAAGTTGATACAGCGTTGGTAGCCAGAGGAGCCGATGACGCGCAGGGCGTGCAGGTCGACGGCCTTTTCGATGACGTTGATCGGCTGGGTCGGGTGACCGTCGACGACGATCGAGTAGCGCTTCAGCAGAACTGAGTGCAGCAGGTACTCGAGGTTTTCTTCAGACTCGATGATGGCCTTGGCGATGACTTCGCAGGCCGTTGCGCGCAGGTAGTGCAAGTCGGCGTCCCATAGTTCCAGCAAGGCCTGGTGTCGCCACCAGCGCTTGTTGACCAGCAGGCAGAACACCACGCAGGCGGCATGCTCGTGGCCGCCGGCCTCTTTTGCGGCTTGAACGACTTTGGGCGTGATAACTTTGCTATGCGGCGAGGTGACGTGGTTCTCCTTGAGCTCGCATGGCACACATTCCTCGATCAGGTGGCGGATGCGGAGGGCGACCTCGGTGACTTTGTCGGCGGGAATGGCCGATTGGATCGAGTCATCGCGGTAACTAGGAAGGACTAGCCATGGAAAGGGTCAATGGCATCCACAAACAAACGAATGGGCTTTGCACGCACGTCTTGCTCTCGAGCCATCCCACCAGCCATCACGGTCGTGGTGGCCGCGGGATGGGTGGCGGTCCCAACCCAGAAAGCGGGCCCACGCCTGGCCGGGCATATTGGCGATGCGACCGTCTTGGTGTTGTGATTAGTTCTCCGCCTCGACTGGCGCACTGAGCAATTCGTCGGGTGGGCAGGGCAATAAACAAAACAACAACAAGCGAAACAAAATCTGTGGAAAAAGGAGAAAGCTCCCACAAGTTGAATTGGCTGCAGAATTAAAAGCCTGACATGTTTCCTGGGTAAGGATCAGGGAGGGGAGGACGTTAAAGAGGGGGGGAAAGGGTAGGAAGCTATTCAAGGAAAAAACGCGCCCCTCCTCCCTCTTTGAGTTGATCGGTGTTCTGGCTTATCTTGAACTAGCGTTGTTAGCATCCTGGAAACCGGGCCAACAAGCTTGGGGGTTTCAGCTTCAATTGAGATCAGATGACGTCGCCAACGGCAAGCCCAGCTAAGAAGGGCTAAGCAATTACTGTGGTAACATGAAAGGGCATGATAGTGGCCAACAAGAGTTAGCCAATTAACGCTAGTACCTCACCCGCTCGCGTGCAGTGCCATGCTTGGCGAGAAATCGTGGAGCGGATCAGGGAAACATGGGTGGTTCGCAGGGATCGACCAGCATGCATGTGCTGCAGAGGCGTTGGTCGAGATTCTTGGCCCCGATCGAAACTCGATCTAAAATTGTGGAGAAGGAAGGCATTCACACACAGGAGGATTAGGTAGGTAGTTAAAGCAGAAGAACCCAGGGCCGCTCACGTTTCCATATTTCCTGTCATTCTAATTACCATGTCCATACCCGTCATTGCCCCTTTCAACACACAGTCCTGCTCGATAGTGGTCTAGGGAAAATAGAGAAAGGGGGATAAAACGGTGAAGAAAACAGGGTATCCACCGACGAAGATACAAACTGAGCAGTAGGAAGCCACTGAGAACGGGGGAGAAGGAGAGCGGGTTGTCATGGGTGAAAAGGAGGGAATAAGGAGTTCAAGGACACGAAAAGGAAAAAAGGAAAAGGCAGTGAAAAACGAAGGCACACGAGGGCCGAGCAAGGAACCAGAAAAGGGGGACACCGGGAACAAAGCCAGGTAGGGAAAACAAGCCCCTTACTCAAAAATAGCTCCTCATGGCATCTTGGTAGCCCGGCCCCCCCTTGAGGTCACGCTCAAAGTTGGTCTGGACTTCAAGCACTTGGCGGATGTGGCTCATGCTGAGCGGTTCTCCCTTATTGACGGCTAGCGCCTGCGCCGTGCGCACCGTGTTCTTGATTTGCCGCCCGTTGAGCTCATGCCGCGCCAGTGTGGTGTAGTCTTCCTCGCTGAACGGCATGAGATTGACCTTCTCGAGCACCCGAACCCGCTCAATGAAGATCTTGAAGATGGCCCTCTTGGCTCGGAGGTCTAGGTTGTCATATCGCAGCGCAATGTGAATGCGTGACTGGAACGCGTCGTCAAAGGTCTGTGAGAGTTAGTTAGCGTTTATAGGAAGGCCCTCTGTATCTCCCAGGCTTGTGCAACACTCACCTCGACCCGATTCGTGGTCAGGAACAGGATGCCCTGGAAGTACTCCAGCTGCCGTAAGAAAATGCTGACGAGGGCATTTCGATGGATGTCATGCATGTTACGCTTCTCCAAGAACACGTCTGCCTCGTCCAAGAGCAAAATAGCGCCCCACGCATGGCAAATATCCAGTATCTTTTGGAGTTCACTCTCCAGGTACCGAGAGTCGGTGCCCAGTTCGCCGGCTGACACCATGTACAGCGGGCACTTGAGCAGCTCCGATATGCCTTCGGCCGTCAAAGTCTTGCCCGTGCCGGGAGGCCCGTGGAGGACAGCTGTAGCATATCATTAGCAGGGGCGCTCCAGCAATGGTCCCTCTAAGTATCTGCCTGAACTTACCGACAAGGCCCTTCCCTTTGCCCTGGATCACGTCGTCGATGCTTTCGGCGGCGTGGTACTTGTGAGACTCAACAAGTGCCTACATTTGGCGGTTTGTCAGCTGATATTTCCCGAGAGTCCCCAATAGCACAGTACGCAACAGAACATACCTTGACAATATCCTTTGTCTTGGGCTCTAAGACCAGGGACTCGTACGCCGTTTCATTCCACTGAATCTCTTTGACCCCAGAAACCGTAAACTCGAGCCATAACTTCTCGGCGAAGGCAAATCCAAGCACCACCGGGGATGCGATGAGGTACTCTTCTTCAGTGAATTCCGGCACCTCCTTGGCGTCCTTGTCTTCTTCGTCGTCATCTTCGCCCTCCTTCTGAGACTTCGTTGTCGACTCCTTTTCTTTATCCTCCTCGTCATCATCCTGCTGGGGCGCGTCGTCGCCCTTAGCCCGCACCTTGTCAAGTTTCTCCTTCCCGTCGTCATCTCCATCTTCCCCATCTACCTTGGGTAGACGGATCATGCGGATCTTGCCCTTCCCATCCTTGACCGCCTTGGTCACATACTTGATCTTCCCACCCTCACCTTCATCGTCCGAGTCCGAACCACAGCCACAGCCGCCAGACTCGTCATCCGAGTCATCTTCCTCTGAATCGTCGGAGACAACATCGTGGTCTTTGGGCCGCACCGTCGAAATGGGGTAGTTGGGGTTGATGCGCCGGTGGATGCTGGGGTCGATCATAATGCGGCCGTTGATGTTGACCTTGATGACCGACTTCTTCTTTTTGTAGTAGGCCATACCTTGGTGGCTCTTGTAATGCACGCCGCTGAGCGAGACAAATTTGCGCCCACGCTCAATCAGGTCTTTTCGTAGCTGCGCCTCGTTTTTGTGATACTGGAGCGGGTAACAAGACAGGCTGGTGATCTTGCGCGCGCCCCGAAAGTCGCCAATCTCCTGCGCCATGTTGCCAAACCCGTGCTGCTTACCGTCATACTCGAAATACTTGCCCTCGATGAAATAAAAGTCGCCCTTCATCAGCCCATGGTGCTTCTCGGCCATCTCCACCTTGAACACCCGCGGCTCATCGTGAGAGCCGTAGGTCGTTGTGTAAGCCAGTGTGCCGGGCTTCCATAATGCCCAGAGTAGGTCGAACGTGATGAGGCCGTTCTCTAACATCGGGTAAAGACTGCGAGCGAGGAGGGAGGAAGTGAGGTTAGCCGGGTAAGCGGGGTAACGACAAGGAAAACCAGGTGGTAAGAAGGGAACCAAACAAAATGAAGTGGGGGCTGAGGAAACTCACCTGTTCTTGGTGTCGGCATAGTCCTTGTCAATGTACTTGACAAGCACCTTGAGATGCTGGCGCTTGGACTTGACCTTCTTCTGCTCCTTTTTGCGGTCGTGTTTGTCACCCTTGGTGACCTTGATCTTCTTTAGCTCCTTCATGTGCTTCCGGAGATCCTCAAGGTACAAGAAGAGCATGTTGGGGTCGAGCTTGGGCGTGTCGTCGACCAGACTAATGCCCTTGATATCCCCAATGACATCCTGCAGACACTCGCGGAGCAGCTTGCTCTTGATGTCAACGATGGTTGCCTTGTACTTGCCCTCCCAGTCAAAAGTCCGCCGTACGTGGAAGATGAACTCGTCATACTGGGCATCAACGGTGCGCTCGGCCGTATCCTGGAGCTTGTAGTTGTGGATCGAGTCATCCCAAACCTGGTCGACGCGTTTGTAGTCTAGCTTGGTTGCCGTCTGTCGCTTCTTGTCTTGTTGCCTGGGGTCAAGCACAAGGTTGGGATCGAGACCGTGGAGATTCAGGTGCGGTTGCCCGCTCACACGGGGAGCCCCGCGACGTCCCCTTGATGGAGTATGGCGGGGGCCAGAGTCGTAGATGGGGGGCGGGGCGTTGTGGTTGATGTTAGAAGCGTATCCGTATGGGCTACCACCTTGCTGTTGCTGCTGCTGCTGTTGGAGGAGAATGAGTTGTTGAAGCTGCTTTGTCAGGTCTGCTTGCTTTCGCCGGCTCTTGTTCTTTTTCTTTGAGCCGCTGCCACTATCACTCCCCGAAGAACCAGAGTCCGAATCAGAGCCGGACGAAGAATCGGAATCGGAATCAGAATCAGAGGACGAATCCACATGTTTTTTGGAGGGCTTCTGATTCCTCTTTGGAGTTTCTTTCTTCTCCTTTTTCTTTTCCTTCTTTTCCGCTTTCTGAGCTCCCGGGCGTTTCTTGGTCATTTGCTTTTTCCTTGATTCCTCAGCATCGGGCCGGTCGCTCTCAGCGGACGAGGAACCCGATGACGACTCATCATCCTCACTGTCCGAGTCGGACGAGGATGATTCAGCAGGCGATGATGACTTTTTCGCCTTCTTTGGTTTCCGCTTTGAGCGTTGTTTGGAGCCCTTCTCCTTCGCGGATTTCTTACGCGTGTCGGGTTTATTCTTAGTCAAGGTTTCAGCCTCTGGAGACTGCACACTGCCCTCTACTGGCGCTTTGGGTTCCTCACTATTAGTGGGATCTGGCGGGGTCCCTTCGCGCACATCGGCGGTGGTTGTGCTCCCAGACTCCATATCTTCAGATACTCTAGGTAGCTGCTCCGGTTATAAGTGGAAGTTCCTCCGGGGCGTTGCGCAACAATTTCGTGCGCAGATCGACTGTGGAGAGAAAAGGCGGGTGCAAAAAAAAAACAAGATGCAGAGAGCGAGAAGATGCGCAGGGAGGTTGAGGCCAGTGGTGCGGCAGAATGGTGCTGAGCTGGGAAAGGCAGAATTCCCTACGAATGCTGTGCGACTAGTAGGCGGCGACGTGGCCGGCTGAGAGCCCAAGAAGATGGCACTAAGGGATTCAAGAACCGAGCTCGCCGGGAAATGCACCCGGTGCAGACGGGAGTGCGTTTGGCTGCGGGTATTATTCCCGTGTCAGCGGGATATCGTCGTATTGCGCAAATGGCGGCTTTGCTGGTGATTCTGGGATAGGTCAGGTGAGAATCTGTGCAGCCGACAACAGGCAAGGGGGGAAACGAGCAATCTCGTTTGGGCCTGCCTTTGGAAGAGGGGGTGGAAGAACGCCTTCAAAATTATGCCCTACCTTTCCGCCGGACCGGAGGATGCGGGACGACCTGGAAAGGTTGTGCAGCACTTCCCTCGAAAACGTCACCCTGCTGGCGGTGATAGAGCGATGCAGAGTGATGTGTCGCGCAGGAACCGACTGCGGAGTCGGCGAGGTCAGTCTGGGAGAGGGAGGGGGAGGGGGAAAGATGGCGCCAAGTCGACCAGGGTGAGCGCCACAGGTTCTCAGCCTTCAGCGTGCCCGGGCAGTCGGGATTCAACCACGAGGTGCGGTTCCGTGTGGGCGGGTCTTGCCGTTCTGGTGTTGAGCCCCTCAGCTGTCTATTGGCGTTTTGAAGGCACAGCGTACCTCAGTAAATGAGACTCGAGAGGGTTCTGAGAGTGGGGGAAATTGATGGGAGTGTGTTGTAAGTGCTAAGGGCAAGGAGCTGTCGTCTATCCGTGCCTTGGCTCTCAAGGTAGCTTTCGGCATACATTCAACGCCTGGAGAGGATGGACAACAACATCGGGAAAGAATTAAAACATAGAAGAGTTGCTTGCATCGGCTACTGATGGGGTTGCCCGGTTTAAGTACGGACCCGTACCTGCCTACTCAAAGGAGAACCTGTCAGAACAAGGCTCGGGATGGAAGGAGGCGGACGCCTTCGCTCCACCCCGCGGCAGCCTTGTTTCTTTTGTCTAGCTGGTGGGTGGCATCCAACAGGCACCCGATCGCATTGGGCGCGGGTTGGTCGTGAGTTTGCCGGGGTGGGATGGGGACGGGTGTTGGTGGTTGACAGCGGTCTACAGGAACCTTCAGCCGGGATTACACTCGATCCGTGAACTCTCATCATCCTGTTCGAGTCCTGAAGACAGCCGTGATGTGTTTGCTGGGTGCTGGTGCTGTATGGCGCAACGTCCGGCCCGGGGAATGTTTAGGAATGTACGACACCAAAAAAAGGAATGTTTACTGGTGGGGCTGTTCGCGTGGAATGCCGTGCTCCACGAAGTCGATGAGACGGGACGGTTTGCAGGGTGGAGGCGGAGCCGTGGGCTGCGTTGGGCAGACAGACAAAAGTTTGGCAGGCCGCCTAAGCAGGTGGGCGCCAAATCGCGGCCTGGAGGGGAGGGTTGAAAGGCAAACAAAGAAGATGAGGCGTTCCAATACCAGAAGCCCTATAAGACCATTCGGGGCGATGGACGGTTGACGATCCATCCATTTTATGGCGTTATCGTGTTCGTGAAACTAATGGGTCTGGCTTCATCTAACCTGGGAACTAGAAACGTCGGGATGTGCTATGCCATAATTAGTAGTCAATAAAATCGTTGCCTCGCCCTCGCCTTCTAATGCTGTACTCCCAAAAGTCGCGGGTACCGAGCGCGCTGACTGGCCTGTCGGTGAGGCCCCGTGAGGACGAAATGAAAGGCCCGGTCTGACTGTTTACTGTGGTACGTGATTTTTCGATGTGGGACATTCACCGCAGGCGAAGACGGGAGACCGCTGGTGTGGAATCTCACATTCAAGACCACTGATTGGTCTTGAGGAACTCGCCTTGCTGTCGGGCGGAGGTTTGGACAGGAGCCGGTACAAAAAAGCGAGGCGCTAATGGTGCTGTTTTGAGGCTGCTTCAGCGTACACAAGGAGACAAGTGGGAGAAGGGTGTTGGGGTGCCTGGGCGCGCGGGGGGTTAATGCTACGAAAATACCCTGAGTTCCATTGGAAGTATAAGAGAGTGGGCAGCCTCCCTAGGTAATCGAGGAAACTGCTCAATGTTCGTGGTGGGTGCCGTACCCTTCGCAATACGACACTGGCAAGGTCGCTGCGGTGCGGTGCGTGTCACGGTTGGGTGAGGCGGTTGGAATGACTGGGAGCTTGGCGCTTGTTGAATCATGAAAATCTGATTCGGTTGGGTTATAAACCGGGAATTCGACCGAAACCAGAGCCCAATCATCTCCTTAGTCTGGTACCTTTTGTCCTGTTTAAGTCGGGTTGAACGGGCCGGAAACTAGTGACGGAAGGAAATGCGTTAAGGGGTTCTGTTCTCGTGGGTTAAAATCGGGCAGGCACTTAGTTGGGCCTGCCACGTGATGCTACAGGCATCACACTCAAGTTTTGGCAGGGGCCACCCAGCGGTCCTGCCGTGTGTCACCTCCACGGACAACTTTGGCAGGTTTAATTCCTACCTTAGGTAGGTATGGACCTGTCAATATTTTCCTTTGACTTGTGTACGCAGAGCACCAAACCATGACAACGGACGTAAAAATGGCGGGCATCAAAAGGAAAGCCCCGGATGACGATGGACCCGACGACCAGCCCAGCGCCGACCTTTTACCGCAAGACCCTCCCACCAGGAAACCCGAACGCGGAAAGCCCCACAGCCGACTCGGACCCCCGGCTCCGGGGGTGTCCGCGGATGCGTATTTTCGGCAGCTTTACGGATCCGGTCCCGACTTTAGGTCACTAGCCCGGCGCGATGCCCGCTTTGCTGCAGTGTAAGGACCCTCAACCTCAGTTATCGGACGGCGCGAGGCTAATTGTGTTACAGGGCGCAGAGTAATGGGCAGTTAGATTTTAGTGACCCGGCGGCCACTATGCAGTTGACCAAAACATTGCTGAAGATAGACTTCGGCCTGGAAATTGATCTTCCTGATGACAGATTGTGTCCTCCGGTTTGGCACCCGCAAATGAGTTGGGGTGAAAATAAACTTACACCTTTGCTAGGTCCCAAATCGGCACAATTATATATTGTGGCTCAAAGAGTTGATGGATTCGACATCATATGAGCAGCCCGGGAGAAAGCTAATTGGGCTTGATATTGGGACGGGAGCCAGTTGTATCTACCCAATCCTCGGCACCGCCCAACGGCCATGGCACTTCGTTGCAACTGGTAAGCTCTCCTTGGCCTGTGCTAGTATCCCCAGTTCGCTCATGATTCTGCCTCTAGATATTGACACCAAGAGCTTGGGATATGCGGAGAAAAATGTCCGTCTTAATAGACTAGATGAACAGGTCCGGGTCTTGCAGCGGAAGCCGGCCGATCCGCTAATACCGCTTGATGACGCCGGCGTGCAGTCCATCGACTTCACCATGATGAACCCCCCGTTCTACACTTCTGAAGATGACATGCTTTCTTCGGCAAACAAGAAGTCAAGGCCGCCAATGTCTGCATGCACCGGCGCACCGGTTGAGATGGTTTGCGAAGGTGGCGAGGTGGCCCATGTTGGCCGGCTGCTACGTGAGTCGTTGGTTTTGCGAGAGAAAGTTCAATGGTACACATCGATGGTCGGGAAGCTCAGCAGTCTCGAAACTCTCGTCGACCAGCTTGTTGAGAAAGGAATACACAACTACGCCGTTACGGAATTCGTACAGGGCAACAAAACACGACGGTGGGCGTTGGGATGGAGCTTCACGGCTATGCGGCCGGTGGAACATGCGGCTCGCGGAATGAAAGCATTACTTTGGAAGAAGATTTTACCACACCCGGTAACGGCGGAACTATGTGTGTTACCGCCCGACAGGCCAGTTGATGACGTTGTCACCCACATAAGAGATGTTATCGGAAAGCTCGAGCTAATATCTTGGGTGTGGGAACCGGAAACATCGAAGGGGGTGGGAAGAGCTAAAGAGAACGTGTGGAGCCGGGCTTGGAGGCGAAAGAAGGCCCGGGAACAAGGCGAGGTCAACAAAAGCGAAGCTGTTAGCCCAGAAACAGCTGAATTGGGGAAGTGTAGGCTCGGCTTCGAGATCGCGGTTGTGGTTGGTAAGTCAGAAACCAACGTTCGCTTGCACTGGCGAGAGGGACACGACCCCCTTATTTTCGAAAGTCTAAGTGGGTATTTGCAAGGGAAACTCAAAGAATTTGTAAGAGATAAATAATTGCGATTTTCTACGCTATTTTTGTTGTCTGCATGACAACCAGGGAGGTATTATTACGTAATCTTACACGGCCCTTCAAGAATCGCCCGTAAATTTCCCACAGTCGAACTTCGCTGAAAAACGCCACCCGAGACATCGAACAACAAACGACCACGGCCACGGCTACGACCGCCCCGTCAGCACCACAAATCCGAGATGTCAGATCCGTCCCGAGGGGCGGCGTCACGATTCACGCCACAAAATCAAACCACTCACGAACGCCTGTCGACGAACACAGTCGGGCTCGTCGCGCTCTCTGACTTTCGCAAGCGCCGAGCCGAGGTGCTCGAACAACAGGAGCGCGAGGCACGCGAAGCAGCAGCGACGGCCACGCGTCCGAATGCCACCACCACCAACAATTCGACTCCCGACCGATCGCTCACTGCGACACCCAACAACAATGCCAATTCTAGCGCCGATGATGGGGAGGGAGACAAGTTGAAAAAGAGGAAAAGGCCGAGGAGAGCCAAAGCGCTCGTGTCGTTTGGGGATGATGAGGAAGAGGAGGAAGAAAGTGGGCCGCGGGTTATTTCTGTGAAGGGGAAAATGGCCAAGAAGGGCGGGTTGGACGTGTCCGGCAAGAATGGCGAGGACGATGGGACTGGAAATGACAGTGGGAATGGTAACGACGAGAGCGTAACCCGTGAGGCTAGCGCCTCAGCCGAGGATGATATGGACCAAGGCAAGACCAAGGGGGGGAAAGCGGCAGCAAAATTTGGGGCAAACTCCTCGGTGGGAATTGTCCCGCGAGCCCTGACAAAAGCTGCCCTCCGGAAGGAGGCCGCCGAGAGAGAAGCATTGCGCAAAGAATTCTTGTTGCTGCAGGCCGCTGTCAAGGCCACCGAGATTGCCATACCCTTTGTCTTTTACGACGGGACCAACATCCCAGGTGGCGTGGTACGGGTCAAGAAGGGCGATTTCGTCTGGCTGTTTCTGGATAAGGGTCGCAAGGTCGGAGCACAGCTTCGAGTGGGTGCAGACAAAAGCGCCAACGCGCGCCGGGATTGGGCCCGTGTCAGTGTGGACGATTTAATGTTGGTCAGGGGCAACATGATCATCCCACATGTAAGTTTCAAATTTTCTTTCTTGGCTCTTCAGGTTCTCTATATGGTGACTCTTTGCTAATGCGAATCTCTTTGCAGCATTATGAGTTTTACTTTTTCATCATCAACAAGACGACGGGCCCTGGCGACAAGCTCCTCTTTGAGTACAGCAGCGAAGCGCCCACGACAACCAACTCAGCGGCTGGCGGTACCAGCACGGCAGGGCTCAGCCGTGCCCCTGCTCTCTCTGAACTCGAAGGGGCGTTGGATGACCCGACTCTCACCAAGGTTGTGGACAGGCGGTGGTATCAGCGCAACAAGCACATCTACCCGGCCAACTTGTGGCAAAACTTCGACCCGGAAAAGGATTATTCCAAGGATATCCGGCGGGATCCGGGCGGTAACGCCTTTTTCTTCTCGGGGTGAGGTTGTTCGGGTGACGGGCGACGTTGAGTTGAATTTGGCTTGCGGGCAGCCGGCCGTTCCGGGATGGCCGTGGTTGCGACCCGCGTTTATGAGGGTTTCGACGAGAGACGATTTCGGCTGTTCGAAACCGTAAGCCTCTTCTCAAGAGATCTCGATGGACAACCAATGGGTGGAGTTGTGTCTCACCATCCTTCTTCAGCCGGTCAATAGCCAGACGCCACAACCAAGCACACCCAGCATGATCCAACCGGGCCAGAACACTACCAACAATACGGTGTTCCCGCCCCCAACGAGCAGAATGTACAGTTCGAACTCGAGCCGTTTGCGGAACCTCCTAGCGCGCTTGCAGTCCCACACGGACCAGGTGGTACGGCGCGCAAGGAGTAGTGATCGGATGGCTAGAAACTTGGAAACCAGAAGGGTCCTCCAGGCGATGGTCTTGCTCATCCATAACGTGAGAGTGGCCACAACGGAGGCGGCGAAGTAGGTCCGCACGAAGAGATGGAAGGCGACAGAGCTGAGGAAGTGTTGGAAGTAAACAGCGCTGGTGACGAGAGGGTGAAGAGCGGAGATGATGTCGGGCCGGGGGGCTAGGGAGACCGTTGGGGCGGTTCGGGACGCTGCGAGAAGTGCCATTGTTTGCTTGTTTGTGGTTTGATATCGAGTCGAGCACTAGTCGAAGTAATGACTATTAATATGGCACTGGGAGAGAGGTGGCAACGGAAGAAGAAAGAGAGAGGACTTCTTTCACATCGAGCGGGGTGAGATGGGTGGGCTTTTGGGTTACTTTTGAGTTCTGGGGCCGTCTTCCGGGGGCAGTTGCAGGAACCGATGGAAAATAGGTGCCCCCATTTTTTCCTGCCTCAAAACAATACTATGGGTGTGCCTTTCTCGCCGCGGATATTGTTGAAGCTCGCCAACGGTCCCCTCCCCTCCCGGATGTCGGCGTGGTCGGCCAGGTACCTCATATGTACCGCATCAAACCTCAGCCCGTGAACCGTGGGTTTCGCCCCGCAGCCAAACCCCCTGGCGGATCTTGTCACAGGCTCCACATCCCAACAGTAACTGACATGCGGGAACACTCAAACGGTCGATGCGGTTGCTGCGATTTGTCCACTCGTGAAACCTGACCTCCTATTTCTGTTCGTCTTTCCGCATCCCCCGCTCAAGCGGCAGTTCGCTTGCCCTGGGCTGTCCCACCTCCTCACAAAGGGATCCTCGCCCGGGGTGGGCTCTAGTGGACGTTTAGCGCTGCGAGTTCTGTTGTGGGCCTGAGAAACCCCGCGCTACACAGCGAGCCCACGTGGGGGTCGTGGTTTGCGGTTTGCGGTGTTGTAAGACAGAAAAGGCCTTGATCAGAGATGGCAAGAAAAAAGAGTGTGGCGGCTGAGATTACACGTTGTAAGTCGTCCAATGCTGTTAGCCTATGGCAAGACATATTCTCCCCCGTGGTTGGAAATGAAAGGGTTTTGTTGCAGTGGCGATACTGGTGTTAAGGGGGACCTTTTCGAGGGTCTCCCCAGTTCCAATGTGTGTACTGTGTAAGCCGCCGGACAGAGGATCTCCTGCTGTGTAATGCACCTGTTGGAACCCCCCGAATTTGACATCTCCACGAACTTCGGTTTTCACGCGTTTCCCCTCTCCTCTTGTCTTGTCTCGGCACATTTCTCCCCGTCTTTTCTCGCTTGAGCTGCGTTGTTCCTGAATCGGAAGAAGGCAGCGGGTTCTTTGTGGAGCCGACTTGTCCTTTGACTCGCAGCCGAGTGAGTGATTGGCTGGGCAAAGCTTGGTTGAAGAATCGAGGGAAGAGCTGAAGAATGCCATTCATTTGTTGCCAAGATCCTCACAAAGATGCATTCTTCACACATCCTCATCCCGAAATACCAGACAACCATCAGATTTCTTGCAAGTAGACCAATGACCCGGATCCGATCGGAGCGGTTCTGGACGGACCATTCCCGGGCTCACCCCCGGCCTTGCGGGGGCCCTGACCATCCTCCTTCCACGAACGTGCAACGGCGTGGGTTCTGATTGGACCCGAGACAGGAGGTTTTGTTTCTCGGATCTCGCATCGCCCCTCCCCGCCTCCTTGCCTCCCCCCACCCATCTCGACATCAGAAGGCGAGGAAGACGGAGGGTACATACCAATGCCATCACCCGCAGGTGTCATGCGGCTCTGGCTGAGTCAACGCGGCCGACCATTGATGTTTGGCGCCGGATGCAGGTGGGCATCGAACTGGTCGTCGATCCCGTTCGTGCCGCCAGTTCTGGGCCGTTTTGACCCTACCTTTCGGCTCTCGATAAGGGTTCTGGACCCTGGAAACTAGAGGTACATGGGAACTACATTGTCGGCAATGCTGCGATCTGTGACCGGGCTCTCTGGGTGCATTCGAGGATGCGATCTAGCTCGAGTAGTTCGTCGTTCCGTGACCACATCAGTATCACTTCCCGGTCATCGTGGCCCGATACACCCTGTTGGTTGGCCGTCTACTGTCAAGTTTGCCTCTGACGGGTTTTCGAGGGCCGCCCCGATGACCATTAATTAGCAAGGTTGAAGGTTTCCTAGTTCAAGAACCCGGCATATCCTAGTTGCAAGTTGCAATTGACGAAACAAGCAGCAACTTTAATTATACCCTGGCGTAACAACTCGTAAGAAACTTTATACCCTTCTTATCCCTCTCTAATTGTCCCGAGTTCTGTTTGTTCATTTCCCTGGGCGAATATGGTCCATTCACACCCGTGGGCTGCGAAAGCCCTGTGGGATTTTACAATACACTGCGCTAAATGCTCATTCCAAGAGCGACCACACAATCAGGCCCTTACTCATACCAACAGCAAGCGCAGAAGGACCTCGGGAGGGAGTTGAGATTTCTTTGTTTTAAAACAGGGCTCATGGTATCACTAAGGTATCGTTGAAGGCCAAAATGCACAAGAAAAAAAAGCTGAAAAAATGAACAGAAACAAGACCGGCTTTACTTCTTACCCGCAGCCTCCTGATCCAACACGCGCCACATCGCCGGGTTGTCCACCACGGTAAACCCACCCGGCAGCCTCTCAACCCCCTCACCATCCAACGCACCCTCCCACATATTAGTCGCCATACCCGTCAAAAACCTTCCCAGCGGCCCGGTCGGACTCCACCTCCCCTTGATCGCGTACTTAGCAACCGGCGAAAGGAGTGTGGCGAACGTATTCTTAGCCGCTCCAATCTCCGGCAAGTAAGGCTTGATCTCCTCATGGCCGGTCCAGTCGACGAAGCTCGGGCGGACGGTGCTGGCTTTGAGCGTGGTCGGGTTCTGCCTCTGCATCTCGGCCAGTGCGAGCTCCGTTTCACCCTTGACTCGCCCGAAGATGGGCGTGAAGAGGCCCGGCTTGAAGGTGGAGCCGTCGCCTGAGACGTAGACGAAGTGGAAGGGTTCCTTGGTTTTGGTGGTATGCGTGAGGTCTTTGAAGGCCTCTGCGGCTGCGAGGGCGTAGGTTTTGGTGATTTTGACGTAGTCTCTGTGGGGGAAATAGTAAGTTGGTTGAACCATCACTCGTTGTGTCAGGCGCTCTAGAGGGAAAGGAGGAGGGTGAGTAGGTAGGTAAGGTAAGTAAAGCAACCTACTCCTTGTTGACTTGGGTCTGACTAATCCCCAATGCCCACACACAGCCCTGCGCACCTTCGAGCTTCTGGAGCAGCTCCTTGTCGTACGTCTCAAAGTCCTTGTGGAGGATGACGTTGATGCGGTCGTCCGTGAGCTTGAGTGGTCTCCGGCTAATGACGGAAATTTTGGTGACATCTTTGGCCCGGACCATGGCGTCGAGCACGGCGGTGCCCACGAGGCCAGTTGCGCCTGTTAGGATGAGATGCATTTTGTTGGTGGTGGTTGAGGATGTTTAAGTTTAATGTGAGTGTGTCCGCTTGGGTAAAAGGCGTCGATCGAGAGAAACTGAAGAGCACGAAATGAATTGCACCAAGTACGAAGGATGAGAAAGCAGCTGAAGAAAGCTTTGCCGACCGAGGATCGTCTCGCTCTTGTACTAGGCGGATAGCGGAGAAGTTTGGTTCTGACTGCATTGCTGACGGCGGGCTTACTCGGGGTTAAGGGCCTCTCCGGACCGGGTCGGGCCCGGAGATTGTCAAGTGGATCTGACACCGGCGCTAGGTTGCCCCGTGCGGACGCGTCCGCCCCACTTCTTTGGCCACGTCGACGACGACGACGGGCTCCGGAACGATTCTGTTCTCTTTTTTCTGTTTTTGGCGAAGGAGAGAAACATTAGCTCCTGCCCCTCGATCTGATGGCTATCAGCCCAAGAGATGCTCATACTCGAAAATGGAAAGGGCAAGAATAAAAAACCACCGCCATCGTATTAGTTACCCCTGAGTCGCCTTGTCAAGACTTGCCCGTTTACGAGGCGGCCCCTCAACATCTTCAGTTTCCTCCACCTCAACAATCTTCCTTTTCAACTTCAAATCCCCCCTCTCAAACACCATCTTAGCTTTCTCCCCACCAGCCCATTCCCCAACTCCCGTCAGCGCACCAAACGGAACATACACCACATTCCCTCCCGGCTGTCTCAATGGCTCTTCTACCCCCCCGCCTTGTCCCAGTCTCGATTCAGCAGCAACACCAGTCCCACTCCCAGTCCCAGTCCCAGTCCCAGCCCCAACCACCTCCCGATCCACAACCGTTAACCACGCCACAGGCGGTAACCCCCCCGTCAAATCATCATACCCCGGCTCACCCCACCGCTTCGTGTCCCTTGACGGGACCTCGATGCGGTACCTGCTTCCCGCCCGGCGCATGGTCAGTTTCAGTTCGACTGCCTGGATGCAGATGGTTGCGATCTGGGTGTGTACGGAGTCTGAGTTGCGGCGGAAGGCGAAGCGGATGACGGGTCGGAGGGCGTCGAAGAGTTCTTGGGCGAGGCCTTCGACGCCTTTGGGGATGTCGCGGAGGGGGGTGGTGGTGGTGATTGTTGTGGCGATCCAGTGGTCGAGTTTGGCTGAGGTGACTGTGTATGAGATGGGAGAGACTGATGTTAGCAGATGTACTTTGTGTGTGTGTGTGTGTGTGTGAACGGTAAGAGGTTGGGGGGTGGGTGTCAAGGAATGGAAACTAACCTCCTTTTGCCTCAAGGTCTTTCTCCAGCGCACGAAGATAAGCTTCCGAGGCGGAAATCCCGCTCCGGAGAAAAGCCTGGACGCCAAAGATGCGCAGGCCCGGACGGAAGATGCGGCGGTACAGCAGCTGGAAGATCTTGGCCATGATCCGGTACCGCCGTTGCCCGGCATTCGCACGGTTCCATTCCTGGGGCTGGAGCAGGTTGTCTACGTCGACGAGATTGGGGGGCAACGGGCCCAGTTGGACGGCCGAGCTCCCGGCAAACTTGAGGATGGTGGTTCGTAGTTTCTGGAAGGCGAGCGTGACGGCTTGTTTCCCTTCCCTGGAGTTTACTAGGACGCCAGAAGGCATGGTTGCTACAGCTCGACCACGCGGTGGTTGTTCCAATGAAGGTTGGTTAGTTTTTTGTGGCATTCGTTTCTGTTGTTCTTCTTCTAACGCAAGTTTGGCTTCTGCGAGTTGTTGAACGCTGCGGTCAATTTGCATGTTGGAAATTACCAGCTCCGATTGGAGTTCCTTTAGCCGCTTCTGATCGGCTTCCCGTTCTCGCTGGAGTTTGGAAATCTCAAGATATTGTTGTTGTTGTGAGGTGAAGCTTCCCAAGCCGGGCGGTTCGCCCGATGGTGTCACCACTTCTGCGTTGCCGGCCTCGTCGGTTCCAGGTACTACCAAATCTTCCGCATCGGCTCTCTCATCAAGCTCTGGCTCCGTTTGCACAGCGGCATCTATGCCAGCCTTGCGTCGGGCTTCGGGTCCGAAGTCGAACTGAACACCGCTTAGGACGTTGGGTTTCCCGGCCGTCCGGCTTCCTGTCCCGGGCGTAGCGCCGTGTGTGGAACCCGGCCAAGCTCCGGGAACCGATACAACGGGGGTGGTGTCGTCAGCCCCAAGCCGGTTATTTGGGGTTCCATCCGTGCTGTTTCTCGCGCCGACTCTCTTCTCACGTGCCGTCTTCAACAAATCTGTAAACTTCGGGAGGACGCGAAGCTTTTCCCGTGGCGCCTTCGTCTGCGCGTCGTCCCGCCCACGTCGGGATTCACGAGTTTTCACAAGGCCCTCCCACCATTCCGGATCGCCTTGTTTCCCTGACTGCGGGCTCTGCCCGGTCCTGTTGGTGGTCTCATCGGCCGAACGTCGAGAAAGGGGTTTCGGGATCGCAACCTTCTTTTCGGTCCTCTGGCTCCGAAACTGGGGCCGCTGAGGGAGCTGGCCAGCCGACGGTCTTGCCGCCTCATATAGCTCGTTGCCCCATCGGTTGCTGAGAAAACGATGTCGTTGGAGTTTTGACCGGGGGAGTCCTGGGGGGATTGCTGGTGATGGGTTGTAGAAGGGGCTGGGACGGGAGAATGGCGACCAGGAAACCATCTTCAGTGTCGGGCCAGTTTTGACACGAGAAATGGGCATCTCAGCTTGTACACTTTAATTGGGGCTGGGCATCTGCCTGTATCTGTGGTTGTGTTGAGTAACGAGACAAAGGATGTGTCTTTGATACGAGGTGACGGCACCTGATCCAATCGGTGTGGTGACAAAGACTCCTTTTTGATCGGGATGGTCCCAAGACAATGGACCCAACAAAATAAGTCCATCAATGAGACAAGAGAGATGCGCATGGCCCTGCTAATCGACACGGCTGGCCGAACAAGGGCATCCGGCAAAGTTCGCTTCTTTGGCGGCTTGTTCTTAGCCTAGACCAACGGCAAAAGCATGGACTGCAAAATGAGGTAGTAACTATGTGGGATTGAAATCGCGGAATGATATTTGGGCCTTCATTACATACACCTGCGGCCTGAAATAACGGTCTAGATGGTGACCGGGACCTACGACACAGTCTTCTTCCCCTTCTTCTTCTTGCTCTTCCCCCCACCCCCAAGCTGCGCCTGGGCGCCCAAGAGAGATTCGCTCGGCTTTGTTTCTAGGAGCTCATGGAGTGTGATCTCCTCCGTCTCAGAAGCCAGGGACTCGACGTCGTCTTCCAGGTCCCTCTCAACGGGGATGAATGCTGATTCTGTGATATCGGCCATTCGGTCAGAACGTGAACGGCTCAAAGAGAATAGTAGGTGGGCAGAAATATTGGAGGGATCATACCCCCACTGACTCGATACCCGAGGAAGAGTCTGCAAGTCTTTGAACCATTTCGGAGAACATGGAGTTGCTTCTTCAGCTGGTCGCGCTCCGTGCGGATCTCTTCGGATTCTCCCGCAATACTGGCCACCTCCTGAGAGTCCATTTTGCAGACCGAGAGCGGGGAGAGGATGTTGTCGAGGATGGACACCAGCTTGGCCTCGATGACTTCGACAGCCATGTCGTCCACAAACCGTTTTAGAGCTACCTGAAGAGTTGGGTAGATGGTTAGTCCCATTTTAGTTGGTTGAGTGTGCATAGCCGTGGTGGATCCGGAGAGGGAAATTGGGGGGGGGGGTTGAAGACAGGACACACCTCATAGTATGCGTTCAAGCAATCGAGTGCCTCGGTAGCGGCAAACCGCTTCATGTTTGACCCATTGTCCTGGGTTAGAGCGGCTGCAAGCGCTTTGAGATCATAATCTCCACCGAGGTGTACTTTTGTGGAAATAGACGTGCAGTTGAAGAACTTGAGGAGGATATCCTCCGGTGTCTGACTCCGCCTGCTAGAACGGACCTTGTTGAGGGCCTCGGTGAAGGCATGGTCGTATGTGATAGGATGGCCGCCATGAAGCGGGCTGAGGAGCTCCGCGGTCTTGTCACGCATTGCTTGTAGGACGCGCTGCAGGGCGGGGTCGAACACGATGTGCTGAAGCGACTTGGCCGTTGAAGTATCGGCGGTGTGTAGCAAAACAGACTTGACAAAGGTCGAGGCAGCGGTCCAGACGTCATCGACATGGCGGCGGGCGATGGCGGCCCAGGGGCGCGATTGCTCGCGGAATAGATCGACGACGATCATGGGATTGAAGGTACCTGGCAGCTCACGGCCACGGGTCTTGCGCATCAGTTGCTCGATTTGATCAATAAACTCCTCCCTGGAAACCCGAATGTCCTGCTGGGGAACAAGTATTTCCGTCACAGTGTCTTCTAGGCTGTGCTTCTCGACGATAGTCCGATAGTGACCATTGAGCGACATCTGCGAAGCAAAGTCCTCGTTGAGATTTTGCACCACGGCCCGGATGCGCTGCTGGTAGCCTCGGTCGGTTTTCGCGTCACAAAAGAAGGAGCTGTCGTAGTTGCCGCCGACGGCAGCCTTTACCAAGGCCTGGAATGACTGGCTCAGCTGGACCAGGTACATGCGCTGCTCATCCGTAGTGGTCCGTGGGATGCCCAACTTGTCGAGCTGCTCCCGGCAGGATTTGAACTTTTGGTCGATTTCCTCCATCAAACTGGGCAGCTCGGTGGCTATCTGGCCCAGGAGGACCCGGCTGAGACGGGTGCGCAATCTGTCGATGCCGAGAGAGGAGACGGGTAGGGACTTCCAAGCCCCATGGTTGAAGAACTCGGTCTCTTCAGCGTCCCGGATGGAGAGGTCGGCGATGCCTTTCTCCGAGTCCAGGTTCTTGAGAACATGCCAGCCGTGGTGGAACTCAACCTCCTGGTTTCTGGCTAGAGAGACGTATTGGGTCTCGCTGGCGCCCCCGGGGACCAGGGTGTCGGGTTTGGTGATGACACCCAGCGTGCGAGCGCCCGTGGGATCGACGGTCCGGGCCAGCTTCAATACCACCTGGTTGGCAAAGTCGTTTTTGGCCGAGACCACGGCGAGAATGATGCAGCGGGCCTCCTTCATGTAGGACTTGACGACATCCTGAATGAGCTGGACGTCCTCACCCGTCTGGTTCTTGGTTTCGGTGTGGATGAGACCTGGAAGATCCACAATAGTGAGATGTGGGCGATTTGGGCCGGTGGCCTCGATGCGGAGGATGTCCTTTGCAAAGGCCCGGCCATGGGCGGTGATGCCCATCTCGGCCTTGGCCTTTTCGATTAGGTCTGGGAGAGCATCGAATCCGTCTAGATCCGAACGGAAGGCGAGGAGAGCCTTGCGCTCCTGCTCGCTGCGGGACTCATGGGGCACAATAGAGACCGAGGCGCTCGTGTGGTCGGTCTTGCGGAGGACAAGCTCAGTTGGAAACCGAGTGCAAAGGTTGCTTTTCACGGGGAAGGGAATGCCGGAGATGGCTTCCAGGACGGAGCTTTTCCCGGACGACTGATCGCCGCAGACGATGATTTGGGGAAGTGAAATGTAGCTGTTGATGCCCTGCAAACGGAGTTGGTCGATCGAGTCGAGCAGGACCCGCTGATCCTGGGAGCAGAGTTTACTCAATGAGTCGCTGGAGAAGGTCACCATCGTGAGAGATGAGGGATGGTGGTTACCCGGCAAGGAACGCGAGGGAAGGTAAAAGGGGGCCAAGGAGAACGGAACGCCGGGGCTCAAAGCTTGCGTTGAAGACCGAGTCGTTGGGATAGCTTGGGCGACCTAAGTTTCCAACAGTGGCTGGGAGAGAGAGGGTATTTAATTCGGTTTCTGTCTGCTATTGAGAGGCTCTGTTTGATGACAGCCAACTCTGCTGTTGCCTGGGAGTTCTTGCCGTCATGGCTGGAATTGAGGGAACAAACGAGTGACACGAGCTCGGGGAAAACCTATTTGTTCAGATTTTTCCTATCGGTTGACTTCTGCGCATGGACGGCCTCAAAAATTGGATCGCATGACTGTTGGCCTCGTCGTTTGTTGCGTAGGAATGCCGGCTATTGGATGTGGTCAGCCTGCGCGCCTGCCCAACGCAACGCAGCGCATATGATTTGTGATGCGTACGTCTGCAACGACGGGAAGTTGCAGGTGGACAGTGACGGCCGTCCGAGATAAACTTGAGCAAGGTGGACGAGGCAGGAGCAAACAGCCTCGCCCAGACAGATGCCCAGGCGTGTCGGGCCCCCGGCATTTTGGAAGGGCAGGCAGAGCGCAGTATATGTACCTAATATTGGGCAAGGGCGGAAAGAGGTTGTGACGTGTAGTTAAAAAAAATACGGACATCCTACGAATACATAGTAGACATCTTTCGAAATCTTGGACATGGACGTCTTGGCCATCCTCAAGATCTTGGATGTTTTGGACCGTTGGACGTCTCGATGAATTGTGGGCGAGCATGGACCCCTGTTGGTCAATTCTCCCCCGCGCTCCCCCTTGTTTACCGTCGATCTCCTACCGCTTTAGGAAATTTACACGTTAAAGTGGAGTCTCCGGGTGGATTTCACTGAACTAGCATCTAGGAACTGGACCTTGAGTTGCATTTTTTTGTCGGCGTCCTTTTCGCCGAAGAGACGAGCACCAAGGTTTCTGGGCCCCCGTGACGCGCGTGGTGAGATAACCTGCCCCGTTCTACAGTACACATCCACTACTGTCTACACGGTGAAACAGAATGAGGAGAACTGGGTTGATCAGATTAGACGTGGTGGGGTTCTCGAGGTGAGCTTGGGAGCTGATAATTTTAAACTCCTGCGGTAAAGCGGAGAGTCCGGTGCTGAGCTGAACCAGGGTGATACACTAACGTTAGTAGACCGAGGTTGGAACTGCTGACGGTGAATTATTTGAACAAGGTCGGGGAGTCGGGGTTTAAAGAAAACTGGAAGCACTCACCGGGACTCAGTTGGGCCTTTTTCGACCAGCTCTCCAACATAACGCATGCTTGGACCGCCTTACAGTTTTCTCTTGTCTACATCGCATCATCGATTGAAGCCTTCTCCTAATTGTCGGTCGCATTGTCACGGCCATGCATCTCACAGGGGTTCTCGCCCTCGCGTCCGGCTGGGCTACCCTCGCACACGCGGTCGAGCTAACTGGCTACGAATATGTCGTCGTCGGCTCCGGCGCGGGGGGTGGCCCTCTTGCGGCGCGTCTGGCGTTGACCGGGCACAAGACGCTGCTAATCGAGGCCGGGGACGACCAGGGCGCCAGCACCAACTACAGTGTTCCCGCGTACCAGGCCAGGATGTCCGAGGATGAGCACGCGTCGTGGAACTTTTTTGTCCGCCACTATGCCGACGACGAGCAGCAGGCCCGCGACTGGAAGACCACATATGACACCCCCGACGGCGGCACCTACACGGGCCTCAACCCGCCCCCCGGGTCTACGATCCGAGGCACCCTCTACCCCCGCACGGGCACGCTCGGCGGGTGTACTGCGCACAACGCGATGGTGGCCGTCTACCCGCACCGGTCGGACTTTGAGCACCTGGTGGATGTGACGGGCGACGAGTCGTGGGCCCCGGACAACATGCGCCGGTACTTTGAGCGGCTCGAGAAGAAGCAGTACCTGCAGGGTCTGTACGGCGGCCACGGCGTCGACGGCTGGTTAACAACGGAGCTGGCGCCGCTGACGATCCCGCTCGAGGACCCGCAACTGCTGGCCACCATCCTGGGGGGTGCCTTTGCGCTGGGCAACCTGACCGACCAGGTGGTCAACCTGGCCACGCTGCTGGCCGGCGACGCCAACGCCGACTCGGCCCTGCGCGACCATCACCAGAGCTACTACCAGGTGCCCATCAGCACCAACGACGGCCGGCGCACGGGGACCCGCGAGTTTGTGGTCGCTGTCCGTGATGCCCGCAACTTGGACGGCAGCAAGAAGTACCCGCTGGACGTGCGTCTCAACTGCCACGTTACCCGCGTTGTCTTTGATGATTCCACCCCCCCACGGGCCACGGGCGTGGAATTCCTCGACGGCGCCCACCTGTACCGAGCCAGCCCGCTGAGCGGCAAGTCCTCGAGCAAGGGCACGCCCGGGTCGGCTACGGCCTCGCGCGAGGTGATCATCTCGGGCGGCACCTACAACTCGCCGCAGATCCTGAAGTTGTCCGGGATTGGCCCGGCCGAGGAGCTCGCTGAGTTCGGCATCCCGCTGGTGGTGGACCTCCCCGGCGTCGGCACTAACCTGCAGGACCACTACGAGATCTCCGTCACGACCACCGCGCCCGCGGACTGGCCCGCTCTCAAGGGCTGCACATTCCAGTTCAACAACACACACGACGACTGCCTCGACCTGTGGGAGAACCCGGCCCTGGTCAGCGGCCGGGGCACCTACGCCTCCAACGGCCTGCCCGTGGTCATGCTGCTCAAGTCCAGCGCGGCCGCCGACTCGGCCCTGCACCCGGACGATTTCGACGCCTTTGTCTTCGGCGGGCCGGTCAACTTCATGGGCTACTACCCGAACTACTCGTACGACGCTACCTCCAGCCTCCGGCGCTGGACCTGGGCCGTCCTCAAAGCCCACCCGCGCAACACCGCGGGCACCGTCACCCTCCGCTCGGCCGACCCCCTCGACCCGCCCGCGGTCGTGTACAATTACTTTGGCACCGGCGCCCACAACACCGCTGGTGACGAGTACAAGAAGGACCTGCAGGCCATGTATGAGGCCATCCAGCTCGGCCGTGATGCCATCCGTCGGCAGCTCGTGCCCATGCACGAGGACCTGCCGGGCGAGGACATCCAGACGCAGGAGGAGATCGAGCAGTACATCCGGGATGGCGCGTGGGGGCATCATGCCAGCTGTACGTGCCCGATTGGGGCGGATGATGACCCGATGGCTGTGTTGGATAGCAAGTTCCGTGTCAGGGGCGTGCAAGGGTTGAGGGTAGTTGATGCGTCGGTGTTCCCGCGCATTCCGGGGACCTTTACCGCTGTGTCGACGTTTATGGTGGCTGAGAAGGCGGCTGATGAGATCCTCAAGGCGCTGGAGTAGGTGCGGTAGTCGGGATAGATGTATTATTATGTAAAATTAATCACTGGTACATATCTGCATGTAGCGATAATGTGTTTTAACTCATGGCGGCGTAAAATATGCCGTTGCTCTTTTTGATGGCTGGTAATTAAACGCTTATTTAATTTTTAAAAAAACTACTCTCTTCAAGGACCCTCGCTGGATTTCTTCATCCCATCCGGCGACGGCAGCCGCAGAAACTCCTCACTCGTATTATAACACTCAGCCGAGTACTCCCCCACCATGGGCTGCAACCTCAACTCGTTCGGATCCCCCCTCTCATGCGCCGACGTCCTGACCTCTGTCGTGCGCGCAAACGACCTCTTGACCGCAATCGATCCCGCTGTGCCCCCCTGGCCGTCCTGCTGCTTGTAACGCGATTGTCCCGGGATGGATGGACGGGGACCAAAACCGAGTTTGAAGCTGGCTTGCTTTAGGAGGGGTTGAAGCGTGGCTAACCCGCCGGCGCTGATGGCTAGGCACTGCTCGACGGTTGACCAGATGGCTACGGGGACTGTGTCGTACAGGAAATCGGGGCTGGAGAGGTACTGGAGGTAGGGGAGTCGGGCGACGACTGCGGCGCTTGCACTGAGGTAACGAGTCAGTGATTTCCTTGATACTTGCACTCCCAGGGGCTCAGGGGGTAAGTAAACAACGACGAAAAACACTTACATGCATCCCAACCCCATCAACAAATACAACGTCACCTTCACCCTCCTCCGCATATTCAGATGCGACAAGATCCACGCCGGCATCAGCGCAAAGGTAAAGTCCGTAACAATGTTAATGATGCTAAACAGAAACCCCAGCGCCAGCACTGCCTTATCCGGCACACAGTAGCCGTCTTGGCTGTACTTGTCCCACCAGAAGCTGACGGGCCAGCACTGGAAGATGCAGGCAAAGAAGAAGACGACGCAGGTGAGGATCGTGAGCACCGAGGCCGCCATGAGGATCCAGTGGTGCATTCGTTCGACGATCACCCGGCGGAAGAAGAGCGCCATCGACATCTTGGTGAGCATCATCGTGATGGCGTAGGTTGGGTAGCAGCAGTACCACCACTGTAGCACGTGGTTAGATGTCTTCTCTTAAAAGAGTAAGATAAAAAAAAAGTTGGAAAACGACAGGGACAGCGGAACTCACCTTCTTGGCTTCCGCATACGCCTCCTTACTGAGCTGGTCCACATGATACCCCGTCCCGTTCGACACCCCAGCGAGCGAAAAAGCGCAGTAAAAGGCAAAGAATATCTAACACCACCGGTCAGCGTCCGCTGCACAGAACACACAGAACTCGTCGTCCAGGGACATACAACGGCGGCCACCATGAGCCAGTCATCCGGTCCAAAGGCTTTGAGTAAACGGATTCTCACATAACACCGGAGCGCGGTAATCGTCACGGCGAGAACCAGCGCGGTGATGTTGACGGCTGTGAGCGAGGTAGCTAGGACCTCGGGGGAGGTCCCCATGATGGAGGGTGATGCGGGAGACTATCGATATTGGGAGTAGTTGTGGGCTGGTGGTGTTCTTGGGCGTTGTTGAAATTTGCCGACTCCGGCGGTGCATTGAAGGTTTTCAAAAATAAAATAATAATTAAAATAATAAATAAAAGGAATCGCCTGCGTGTGTTGGCGTCGATGTTAAAGCCGAGATACGCGTGTTACACTGTTTTCGTCGTACTCGTTTTACCGTTCATAAAGTCGTTTCTAAAAGGCCGGATGGCGTCGTGGTCGTCCCAAACGGCAACCGGTCATGCATGATGAATGCCTCCGGAGAGACAGAATCAAAAAGAGTCGAGGAACCCGTCATCCTCCTTGTCCTTATTTTAAAAAATTTAGCGACCCAAGTGTTGGTCCCAGCCGCTGCAGCATGCAGTGCAAATAACTCCCGCGTTGCTCACCGTCTTCCCACATCCCTGAAACGGCACGGCATCCATCCTTCAACTTGTGGTACCCTAAATTTACAGTATGCTGACCAAGAGGGCCTTGAGGGCTGGAGCACAGATCGAATGCCGTGCCCGAGGTGAAGATCCGCGCCCGACCCCTGGTTCCCACATGGATGTGCATCGCAGAGTAGTAGCGAAGTGGGAAGGCCGCGCCTTTTGTTTCCCCTTTCTCTCCCCTCATTTTTTTGAGCCTTGTGCAGAATCAGTTAGACCGGTGCAAATGCCGCACTGGCAGCACTGGAGCCTCGATCACGTTTGGTTGGCGTTCGCCATGTGCAAACGTGTCACCGTGCCTAACCGAGGTCAACAACATGGATCTCCTTGTGGTTTTACTGTTTTGCGTTGGGCTTGCGAACGAGGTGATCCGGCAACATCCGGCGCCTCGAATGATGTGATTTGATGATTAAGGGGGACGGGAATCTGGGGAAATCGGGCTAGGAAGAAATAACCCTAGTGTAGTGAACTACGGAGTTTTTGAAGGAGGTTGAGACAGTGTCACCCACATTCCGAAAGAGATTTCTTCTTGTCCGCGCAACCTTTCCGATGTTCGAACTCATCGGGGTCGAATTGGCGAATAATTTCTTTCGTTGCAAGTTGCCAACGCCGGCCGACCCCTGCCTGCCGGCCGCGCGACGCGGAGAGAGTTGCCTAATCGGGCATGGAAATGCTCTGGCCTCTGGATCGGCGTCGCGTTCCTTCGTGGGGTTTTCGTGGGGTCGTTTGCGGCTGGGACCGGGTGGTGAGCGGGCCGTGATGGTTGTTCCCTTGACCCGACGCTCTCAATCCTGAAACATATTAACGTTATAACTTTGCACAGAGATTGATGATGGTGGCGGCGTGACGCACGTGACACCCATGAACGTAACTGCTCACTTTGAGTTCTAAGATCACCTGACCTCCGATAGTTAATCCCCATTTTCCCATTGCTTCAACGAGGACGTGGAGAGGTCTGTGCAAACCCTAACCCTTGGGGCATCGATCAGATCTGTCGGTGCCATGATGTCACCCCGATGCGGCGAATCGGTGCGTCGCGATTGGCCGACACGGGGAATCGGTATAATATCGTCATAGCCGACGCGATTCAGGTTTGCGCCATCGCCATCACGTCAGGAGATATAGAATAAAGGTTACCAGATTCTGGTATTAAGCTGTGTGTAGTTTTGTGATCATATTGTACTCAGTATTGTGCTTGAAACTGTCTGAAAATAATTATATCTTAGTCACAGCAAGTGTTAGGGGACCGTCGCAGCTTCCATACACCATCATGGCCTCAACGTCGATTCCCAAGACAATGAAGGCGTGGCAATACTCCAAGACGGCAGGAGGCCTCGAGAAGAACCTCACCCTTCAAAACGCCGTCCCCGTCCCTAGACTCCCCACGAACCCCAGCACTGCCCAACTCCTCATCCAAGTGTTGTCGACGAGCATCAACCCCGTCGACTACAAGGCGCCTGAGACAGGATTCTTGTCCCGCATCGTCTTTGGTTCACCGGCAACTCCAGGCACCGATTTCTGCGGGCGTGTGGTGCGGACTGCAGGCCCGGCGGACGAGAGGGCCGGGTTTGACGTTGGGGATCTAGTCTTTGGTCGGACAGGCTTCCAGCAACACGGTACCACGAGCGAGTATACCACAACCCCAGCAAAAAATGTTGCGCGTCTGCCAGACGGGGTGAGCCCTGATGATGCTGCTGCCGTGGGCGTGGCGGGTTTTACGGCGTATCGTGAGTTTCCCTCGATTTTGCAGCTATTGGACACAGTAGAGTAGCTTGGACTAATACCACAATAGAGAGCATCGTGCCCCATGTCAAAGCGGGCGACAAGGTCTTCATCAACGGAGGCTCAGGGGGCACCGGCACCTTTGGCATCCAAATCGCTAAACTCCTCGGTTGTCACGTCACTGTGTCCTGCTCCCCCGGAAAGGCCGACCTTTGCCGCTCGCTCGGCGCCGACGAGCTCATCGACTACAACTCCAACGACGTCTCGGCGGCTCTCAAAGCAAAAGGCCAGGTGTTTACGCTGGTCGTCGACAATGTGGGGTCGCCTGCCTCGCTGTACAAGGCGGCCAACGATTTCCTGCAGCCCACGGGCCGGTTCGTGCAGGTTGGAGCGGGTCTGGACGCACACTCGGTCAAGACGATTACACCAAGGTTACTGCGGCCTGCGTTTCTCGGGGGTGGAAAACGCAAGTATGAGCTGTTTGTGATGCGCCCCAACCGCGAGGATCTGAAACAACTGGGGACGTGGATTGCAGATAAGAAGATTCGGGTCGTTATTGGGGAAACTTACGAATTCGGGGACGTGCCTAAGGCATTTGAGAAGTTGAAGACGGGTCGAACGATGGGGAAGTTGGTCATTCATGTGGGGAAGTAGGGTTAAGGTTTGGTCATACGGGTGTCAGGTATGGAACATAAAGTTCCCCGACTTTGAGTCCTGGGCAATTATAAAAAGTCTGGGATTGTACTGTGAAAGACACTGACATTTTCTAGATCATCTTCTCTAGGCTGCTTCAACCGGTATTGTTAGATGCACCAGATTTCATCTGAAGTCTGGCAAGTACAACCCACGCTAACGATACATCCGCTGGAAGCTTCTTTCTTCTCCTTTTCACCCCCCCGCCCTCTATAATCCCCCCATCTACAACCATGGTCGATCTCACCCCCCCTGCTGAGGACCAGAACAACAAAGTGGTTGTGGACCCTTCGCACGCGGCTGCCGACACCACCAGCCAGACCTCCCCGAACAACAGCATGGAGGATCCCCGCGCCGTCGTCGAAACGCACTTGTGGCGCGACGTGCGTCAATACCTGAAGCGCCAGGCTCGGCCCAACTCCCTCCTAGCCAATGAGCCCGCAATCATCGCGACCTGCCCTATCTGCCTGGTCGCGGAGCTCGACATCGCGGGCTTGCCAGCTCCCGGCACCACCTTGGTCCCTAACCCCCTTGCCACCGCCAGTGGAGACCGCTTCGCGCCCATGGCGGTATCCAGTCCAGCCGCGGTCTTGGTGTGCGGCCACATGTGCTGCCGGGAATGCATCCACACCTGGATCAGCACATGTGTCGTGGACAGGCACCGGCCGCTCGCCTGCCCCGTGTGCCGGGCGTCGCTGAAGTTTACGGACTGCGAACATTCTATCGCGCCGTACCACTTGGCGAGCCACGAGGAGTTCGCATCGTCTGGAGCGCAACCGGACGATGGGGAGCATCTCGGGCTTAGCTTGGCTCGGAGCGTCGAGCCCACCTTGACCGAGGGCGCCGAGGCCCCGCAAGGCTGCCGGCCCTGCCTAATGGAGATGCTGAGCCCGTGGCTGGCGGCGGTGGTCCAGGGCGTTAAAGATCTTCAGGACGTCGACGAGGCAGGGCGGGCCGCTTGTCTGGAGCGGCTGAGGAACCAAGAGGACATATACGCCTCGATGGTAAAGCGGATTGGGGCGTTTGCCTGGGGTGATCAGTGGACCCCCTGATCGGGAGAGGGAGAGGTTGTGGAGAAAGTTCAACATCAAGTATAAGGAGGTCATGGACGCGAAAGGTCCGCAATTCTACAAGAACCGCGCTGAACCGGCGAGGCTAGCCTACCGCGATGCCTATAAATATGCCAGAAAACAGCAGAACCACGAGAGGCTGGGCGGGACTTAATTTTACAAAAAAGGGGGCTTAGGGTTAGCGGGCCGACAAATCCACTGACAACCTGCAGAGTATGACGTTATTATATAACAATCCCACCTCACACACACACTCGATGGTAAAGCGGATTGGGAGGACGAGAGGTTGTGGACGAAACGGCGAACATGTAATTACTTGCTTGGGTGGTCGATTACTTGGCGATTGTTGGGCTGGATAGGTAATTCATTAGAAGTGGGGACGGGGCTCACGGGAGGATCAGTGAGTGCATGGTTGACACATGTATTTGTATTATTTGTATTCTCAGCTGGCGTGATATTCACTGGTCAAATGGAACGGAGAGGTCTGTTTTCATTTCCTTTTTCATGTTATTCTTGTTCTAGAAACAACGCAATTGATTGTGGTTGTAATTACCTAGGCTTGTAGGTCCGCTTGCCTCTTGGAATGCGCTCAGTTGTTCTGCTACATGTGCTGGCGCGCCTAACTGCTGGGTTGGTGCTGTCGTTTGTTCTTGTGACGTTTTGATGGCCATCCTACCTACCTAAGCAGATGGATTTTGACAGTTAATTACCCATTGTGTCGTACTGGGCCGGGGGAGACCTGACTGCCAACACAAGAAAATGGTCTCGTTAGATGGGCCATGTTGTCTATCTGAGGGCGCACAGGTTCGTTCGCGGAAATACAAGGAAAGAAAGAAGAACGAAATCAGTGTTAAAAGAAAGGGAAAGATAGGGTCTGGAATCTAGGGGATGGAGTGTTACAAGATTTTCATCAACTAATGCATGTCAGCTGGTACGTTAATGATGAACTGAGTGACTGTCTAGCTCAACTTCCTAGGTACTCATTATATGCATCATGTAAATAACGAAGACAACGACAATGACAGGAAAGCAGATAACCACAGTAGGGGCGAGGCATACAAACCCTGGCTATGAAAGCTTAGAGGTCCACCCCCAAATCTCACCAAAACAGCCCCTTCTTCTCCTTCCTCTCCTCCTTCTTCTTCTCCTTCTTTTCCTCCCTCTCTTCCTTCTTCTTCTCCCGCTGCTCCCTCTTCAACTCCTTCTTCCATTCCTTCATCCTCCTCCGATCCTCCTCCTTCCTCCTCTCCTTCACTCTCGCAACCGCCTCCTCCCAGGCCTCATCAACCCCCGGCTCATGCGTTGACACAGCGATAACAGACCCCCCCATAATATCCCGTCTCGCCTTCACCAGACACCACGATTCAATCTCCTCTTTGCACCCTGGGGCTTGGCAGAATAATTTGGCCTCTTGTTTGTATGTTGTTGGCGGTGTTGGTGTATCGGTCTCTAATCCCACCCACTTGTCCGTTCGGCCATAGTATGCGAGCATGCACTCCGGCCGGGGGCATGTCCCCCTATGTAGACATTTCAAGTGCCCGATGTAATCGGCCCCTTCATCGATGGCAATGAACCGGTCGCATATCGGGCATTGATGCTGGGAATAATAAGCTTCGGGGTGTCGTGGGGTTGAAGCAAGGGGGCGGTTAAGGCCGGAGCTCTTATCGTTGGAGTCGGAGGTGGTTGTGGTTGTGTATGTGGGGGGTGGCACGACTTTTGGCTTGCGGCTTACGTTCGGCTTCCCGTCTAGGTTTAAGTAGATGGGAAATAGGATTGGTAGACGTTTGGGGCCGCGCTCGTGGATGACGTCGTCGTCGGTGAAGATGGGGGGTGGGTTTGTTGACATGGCTGTGGTTGGCTTCGTTAGACCGTGGGTGTGAGGTGATGCGGTCGATAAAGAATGTTAATCGAGGAAAAGGTCTGGCGGACTGTTGTGGGAGATTTTAGAAATGCGTGTTGATGGTTATATAGGTACCTAGGTACCTAAAGGATATGCTTGAAATCGGGTCAGCATGGCTGTTCATGCTCCGGTTACGACCCCCGTGGATATATCCTTTGTTCTCTGCGTCAACCTTCTTAAATTCGGCTGGCATGTTTGCCTTAGAAGACGTCCTTTGTTGGCAGCGTTTTCAACCACGAACAACACACCATATGACACGCCGACCGACCGGCGTGTAACGGCTAGTAACCCAGGTCGCCTTTGGATCACGAGCCATCTTGGTCTTTTTTTGTTAGCTCTCCCACCCATTTGAGGCTTTGATGAACCGCTTAGGGCCAGGTGAGTTTCTCCCCTGGTGCTCATTTCCAGGCTGAAAAGTCTAGAATTAATACCCAAGGCAATTTCATTAGTCGATCCACATCAGTCTCGCTCCGCTGACACAATTCGACGTTTCCTACAGCCGGCACACACCCTTCGCGACTTGTTCTACACAGGGAGGTTTCATCACGGAACGATGTCGACACACCAAATACATAATACTCCCCCCACCGAGTATGAGCTCATCACCAAGCCCCCGCCCACCTATGCCGAAGCGATGAGGTATCCCTCCAATACTGGCGGCGGGGTCGAGATTGGCACTTCGGCCCGGGAGGTACCGCCATCTTCATCTACTCCCTATCCGGCGGGAGACAGAACGGGAGACAGCAGAGGAAATGGGGGAGCAAGGACAGCCGGAGGGGGGTCGAGTAGGAGGGAATTGGAAAGGCAGCGAAGGAAGGAGACGTGCTCTGGGAGCTGTTGTTCTTGCCTGAAGAATACGGCTATGGTCGTGGGTGGTATAGTTTGCGGTATTCTATGCGGCCTAATTTGCCTAATTGACGGGGTTCTATGTATCGGTACATGTGGCTGCGTGCGCTGCTCAGGTTTCGGAAATTAATCGATGGCTCGTTTGGTGGGCTTGGATCTTCTTGATGCTGATTTGAGATCGCGGGCTATGATCCTTACGGTAGTTGGAGGCTGGGTGGTCAAGTCGAGTCAAGTCCAATTCATAATATAGCTACCTAGACTGCCAGATAGTATAGAGACCTATATGATATATCTGAAATAATGTCTGCGTGGCTGTTGCTGTTCTAGTGGCAATCACCAGAGACAGCGGAGATAGCTCCTTTGTTCTCTGCGTACCTAAGGTACGTAATTAGGACTCCTTAAATTCGGCCGACATGTTTGCCTTTACTACAAGGAAAACGTCCTTTGTTAGCAGCGTTTCCAACCACCAACAACACACCATATGACACGCCGGCCGGCCAGCACGTAACAGCCAGCAACCCGGGCGGCGTCTGAATCAGTGGACAAGTCGACTTGTTCTTTGTCTGTTGGGCCCTCCCGCCCATTTGAGATTTTTGATAAATCCCCACGGCCAGGTGACTTTTCTCCCCAGGCGATCATCCCCAGGCCGAAAATCCCAGAATTAATTCATACGCAATTTCAGCAATCAATCTGCAATACTTAAGTCTGTCAGGTTTGGCAGAATTCGCCGTTTCTTACCCGGTATTACACATCTCTTACAACCTGTTTTACAGGGGGAAGGATTCATCAAAGAACGATGGCGACACACCAAATGCACACTCCCCCCACCGAGAATGAGCTCGTCACCAGGCCCCCGCCCACTCATACCGCAGGCATGAGTTACTCCCCACAGCCCGGAAGCGAGACCGGGATCGAGGCTTCCGCTTGGGAAGCACCGCCGTCTCCATCTACTCCCTATTCCGCGGGATATAGAAGAGAAAATAGGGAACCCAGTAGGAAGGAATTGGCAAAGCAGCAGTGGGAGGACATGGGCTGTATGTGTCGTGTTTTCTTCAAGTATACGGGTCTACTCTTAGGTGGCACAGTTTGCGGTATTTGGGACTGCGGGTCCTGGTGGTGTCGTGTTTTCTTCAAGTATACGGGTCTATTCTTGGCTGGCACGGTTCGCGGTATTTGGGACCGCGTGGCCTGTATCTGTTGTGGTTGTTTCAAGTGTATGGGTGTACTCTTGGGTGGCATAGCTGACTGTATTTGGGGGTACATGCGCTGTGTGTATGGATGTTGTCGAACTATCTGTACAGACGGGAGAGAGCCCTGCCCGTGTCTCGGATAGTTAATGGCCCGTTTGGTGGGTTTGGTTCTTGTTGGTGTTGATTTCATCGTGGGCTATGGTCCTTATGGTAGTTGGCGGCTAGAGCTTCGGGTGTAGGCATCGCAGGGAGCAGAGGAGAGGACGAGTCCAATACATGACATAGACTGCCTCATAGTATAGGTGCCTACATGACATGTTTGACATAATGCCTGCGTGGCTATTCCTGCTCCGGTGACAGCCACCAAAGCCGGCGGAGATAGCTCCCTCGTTCTCTGCGTAAAGCTCCTTAAATTGACCGACATGTTTGCCTTACAAGAAGACCTCGTTTGTTGGCAGCGTTTTGAACCACCAACACACCACATGACGCGCTGACCAGCGCGTAACGGGCCGCAGCCCGGGTTGCCTCTGAATCACGGGTCGTCTTGTTTGCTAGCCCTTCCGGCTTATTTAAGCTTTTTTGAGAAACCGCCCAGGGCCGTGTGAGTTTCTCCCCGAACTTTCATATCTGGGTTCAAAAAGTCAGAACTGAATAACCTCCTCAATCGACCTACTTCGGCCTGTCCTCTTTGGAAAGCCTCATTTCCTCCTACAGTCGGCTCACATCTGTCGGCGAACTTACACCCAAAGAAAAACTGATTTCTTCTCAAACAAACGACAAACCATAAACGATTCCCGCGATGTCGACGCGCCAAACTCATACCTCCCCAACGGGGCATGAGCTCGTCACTAGGCCTCCGTCTACACATGAAGAAACCATGTGCTACTCTTCGCATCCCAGCAACGAGAATGAGATCAGGACTTCCTTCCGGGAGGTATCTCCATCTCCCTCCACCCCCTTTCCGGCGGGAGACAGAAGAGAAAAAGGGAGAGGGAAGAAAGCTAAAGGTGGATCGAGGAAGAAGAAATTGGAAAGCCAGCGGGGGAGGGAGGTATGTTGCGATTGCTTGGGTTCTGTGGGTAGGGGCTTGCGGTACGTGGTTTGCTGTGTTACGTGTTGCATCGCTGACTGTTGCTGTAAATATACTGGCCACTAAGCTGTCTAGTCCGGATAGTGGTTCATGTTGTTCGTCTGGACTTTCTTAATGTTGATTTGATCGCTGATTGCGCTTGTGGCTGGGGGTTCGACGGCATGTATCGCAGCAGGGAGAACAGGGGAAGGGAGGGGCGGCCAAGTCCACTTCTCAATAACATGGACTGCTTCGCAATGTATTTACATCTTGATCATTCCCTTCCTCGCCAATAACCCTCTCCCGTCAGTCATAAGAATGCACATCTACAACCCAAAGAACGTCATATCATCACTCCCCCGAATAGGCACCGTGTGGCCGACGCCCTGAGCATAGATGCCGATGAGGTTGTCGCCCCAGGTGTAGGTGGTGTACTGGGACTGCGGGGTGTTTCCGGCGGTCTCGTCGGGCTTGGTGTAGTCGTAACCGAAGACGCTGGCCCACTGCTTGATGGTTTCGTTGTAGTTGTTGGGGTACAGCGTGGTGTCGGCAGAGCCGTGGTAGATTTGCATCTTAGGGCGGGGGCCGTCGTAGCCGGGGTCCATGTTGAGGGCGATCTGGGGGAGTTAGTTTTAGTTTCTTTATTTCTTTTTTAGTTTTCTTGTTTTTGTGAAAAGGGAACATACCGAACCCCAGAGCTCGGCTGAGCCGGTAGATTGTCCGGTGGCGCAGGAGTTGTTCCACGTGTCGGCGCCGCCGGCCTGGTCGTAGAAGCAGCCGGCTGGGACACCCGAGTAGACGATGCCAGCGGCAAACAGCTCGGGGTACGTGGCCGCCATGACGTTCTGATTTCTACTTGTCAGTACCTCTTCTTAAACTCTCAGAACTCCTTTGCTCACCGTCATCATGGCACCCGACGAAGAGCCGGTGACAAACACCTTGCTGGCGTCGGCACCGTACTGCTCGAGGGTGTAAGACACCATGTTGGCAATCGAGTTGCTGTTGCCGCCTCCGTTGTGAGTCAATGTCTCCTTGGACGACACATCCCAGCAGGTACCGCTGTAGGGCGACTCCGGGTAAATGACGATGAAGCCCTTCTGGTCGGCGAGCTGGGCGTAGGGCGAGCCGCTGTAGTAGGCCTGGGCCGTGCCGGTGCAGTAGTGGATGGCCACGATGATGGGGGGGTTCTCGGCCAGCTGCGAGGGCACGTAGATGTACATCTTGGCTCCTGACGGGTTGTCGCCGAAGCTGTTGACCTGCGTCAGGGCGGCCGCCGCGCGCTTCAATGGCGCCGAGGGTTGCAGGAGGTCATCGAGGACGGGGTGGGCCAGGACGCTGGTGCTCAGGAGGCCGAGCGCGGCCGAGATCTGAGTGAGGAACTTCATCGTGAGATGGTGATCGTATCGTGAGGAGGTTGAGAGAAGCTCGGATGAGGATGAACCAGGTTCGACTGGAAAGAAACGGGTTGGAAGCCGTGGATAGATATACTACTTGGCAGACAACCTGGAACTCCAATCCCGAAGGGATGCGCCCCTCCGGCACCCCAGGCTTCTCGACGTAACCCCCCGCGACGATCATATCGAGATTGTATCGTTCCTTTCCTCCGCTACCACGTTGTTGGTCGCGGCTATCCTGGCTCTTGGCCCTGGACGGGAATCAACATGCCAAGTCCAATTAGGCGAAGCCGGATAGTCGTCATGCTTCAATTACCCGGTGACTGCCTTTTTTGCAACTTGATAGTTACTCGATCGTGACTCGAGGTTCGAAATGGTATTTGACTGATGGTAATTACCAAGATGATGCTAAAAAGAAGTCGTTTTCCATCAAGCTTTCTTTGCGTCCTCGAATTGTTTCCTTGAGATGCTTCCTTGAAACTTTGCGCAGGTGGAAACTCTAGAAACCAGATCTGCCATGGAGTCCCAGACTTACAGAGTTTTGAGAGCAAAACATCTTCCCTTTGTGCGAGAAAGCTGGGCCAATGACGTAGCACTGCGTGTTTCGGCAGAGCAGAAAAATCTCCGAAGCATGAGCGCGGAAGGAACGCTTCCATTGTCGTTTCAGCCGGATTGGGATGATGGACCCGCACTTGGGTTCCAGGCTCCCAATTCCTCAAGCCGGATTACAGTGTGCATTTTATGTTACGCTGCTGAGAAAATGTCTTGAAACACTCGGCCTGGGGTAAATCGGGTTGGAAACTTGAAAAGAGTAAATCAAGCATGTGCGGCTGAAGGGAGCTGACCAGCGACGTACGACTTAATGAACAAACGAGCTCCGATAGAAAGGAAGATTCCATTTCCGGCGGGGAAAATCCACGAACCCAGAACCGTTGTCCCTTACCCGGTCTGCCGGTCCAGCATGTTATTCAGGGGCGATCCCCGATAGGCGCACCAAACAAATACCGGCAACGGTTCCGTTTCGTCATGGCCGTGCTCGGAAAGTGAAACAAGGGCTCTTCAAACCATTGTTGATCTACTGCCCTGCTGAGTTGACTTTTGCCTCATCGTGCATACACAGTCGAAAAACCAGGACCAATATTAGTATAGATCTACGGAAGAAAGAGACCCTGCCAAGATAGCCGTGAAAGCTTCTCTGCCTCTCTGCCGCGATCCGTTGCCGTTTTGTTCCCAACCTTAACCCCGTTACTCCCTTCCTTCTACCCGGGTACCACCACGATCGATAGTATTACCATTCTGATCACCGTCCCCCTTCCCGTTCCTATCACTGCCCCGGTTCCCAACATCACCACTCCTGCTACTTTGAGTCCCGACAACTCCCACCGGTTGATCCAACAATCACTCCCAACGCGCCTTTTCTACCACATCACCGCCCTGTCGTAGCCGTGCCCGCCAGCCTTCGACCCAGCGCCATGCTAGTCTTGCCTCGCCAACTGCTTCGGTGTATGCCGGTTTGGATTTGGACTTTGGATGGAGTGTGAGGGTGGTTCTGCGGAGGGTATGCTGAGGGATGTTGGAGTGGGTGGGTACGGCTGATTCTTGTTGTGGGTGAGTCTCGCTAGGGAGGTCATTGGCAACATCATTGAATACCCCTTCGCTGTCATCGCCGTCACTATTCTCCTCATCATAATCATCCACCGAAACCTCCGTCCGAATAGACAGCACCCGCAGCCGATCAAAGTTTTCCCTTAACACTACCGGCACGTCAACCTTGACTTCCCCCTCCTCTTCAGCATCATCCCGAACCACCCTTCCCGAATGCCGCGATGATGCCGCTACCGACGACGACAACAACTCCGGCCCTTCCCCCTTCCCCCGGCCACGACTAACCCCCCTCGCCTGCGGGCCCGGGCCCGGAACCAGTCAATTCCCAGGCATTGTACTACCATCCGCGGCCGCAGAAAACCGTCGATGTCGATACCGCGGTGGTTCCCATTCCGGACCTGTCTCATCGTTGCCATCGTAGAAATGACTCGGCGTTCCGCGGGTGGTAGAGCCTGTGTAGCCGGATGTGTCTAGGGCGCCGGGGTAGGAGACGCGGTCACGGCTGCTGCTGCTGGGTTTGGGTCCTACTGGTTCGGGGTCGGAAGGGTCTTGGTGTTGATGGTGGGAGTGTGGCTCGAAGATGTTGCGCATGCGGCGGAAGAGGCTGCCTGTGTTGCTGGGGTGGCTGCTGTCACCGGTATCCTCGTGGCTAGATTGGGTGTCTTTGGTGCTGTCTTCGTGGGAGACGGGGTGTTGGTCGAGAGTGAGATCGGGGGAGGCCCGTCCCTGCCAGGGGGCCATGAGCGTCAGGGGGGTTGTGGTACCTCCGCCGTCATCGACTATCTCCTCTTCTTCTTCTTCTTCCTCCTCCTCCTCCTCCTCCTCCTCCTCCTCCTCCTCCTCCTCGTGATCATCATCACCACTGAAACGAGGAGGATGAGAAGGAAGTGTCGGGCTATCCACATTCGGCTGATCAACCCGACGAGCCAACAAAGCCTCATTCTCCAACTTATGCCTGTTCACTTCCCTGCCAATGTCCATGCCCATGCTCATACCCGTCGATCGACCGCGCCACGGCGAAGACGGCAGGGAAGAGAACGTCGTAACCTGGGTATGATGTGACTGTGGCGTCCAATTGTCTGCTGCGGTCGTGGCTGACCAGATCGTGTCGGCTGTGTTACGTGATGATGCGGTGTCGGGCATGGGATAATCGGACGAGGTTGGGTCTTTGTGGTTTGGGGGTGTTTGTGGTCGTTCGGCGTGGTGGTTGCTGGATGGGAGGCCGGTGTTTCGGATGAGGGGGGTGGATTCGGGGGAGGGTTCGTGGGTATGGTCGTCTTCTGTGTGGGTAGTGGGGGCTTCCTCTGCTGGTTCGGGTCGTGATTCCCGAAGTTGAGTTCCAGGTCGAGACTCATACTCAGACTCTTGCTGAGACTCTGGTTCAGAGTCGTCATCTTCAAAGTAGCTGGTGGCTGCCCCTATTTCGCCTTCCTGGTCGATCTGGCCAGGCTGTTCTGGCCCTTCAGCTTCCTCCGGCAGGTCAGGGGTAGCCGGACCCTGAACGACAACCTGCGGAATAACCTGTTCCACGCCAGCACTGTTGACATGCACCTCGGCTTCCTCCCCTGGGACCGTCTGTTCTGTTTCTGTGTGTGCTATCGCCTGTTGTCTCACATCGCCGTGCTCGAGAACCTTCTCCAACTCGAGGGAATCCTCGCCGTGGTCGCTGTCGTCAAATAAATGGTCTTCGCCGTGGACTGTGGTGCTGTGCTGATGCTCGGACTCGTAGTCTTGGGCGCTTTCTTCATAGCTCGGTGGTTCTTGGCTCTCTGGAAGGACTTGCTCTGGGTTTCGTTCTGCTACCATCAGGTGCTCGGTTTCTTGGCTAGGAATCTTCCGGGGCTCGGTGGCATCCTGCAGAGGGAAGATTTCACCAGGATCCCGGGTCCTGTGGAGAGGCACTGGGGGAGGTGAGTCCAAGGTGCTTTCATCTTCATCCTGGATGGTCGCCGGAGCTGGGACCTCGCCAATTTCCTTTTCGTCGACCCCTGGAGTTATCAGGCCTCCGGCGCTGGTTGTTCTTTCAATATTACCAGGCCCTTGTGTTATGCCTCCTTTCCCTTTGACGTCTGCCCCATGGTTTATAGTCCCGGGAATTGTTTCCACTTCATGTTCTGGGTGGATGGTCTTGTCGTCTGAGACTTCCTGTGCTGGAAGGTCTTCCGCGTCTGGCTGGCCCGTATTCTCGGGAGCTTGGGTGGTCGAATCGTCGGAGATGGGGTTTTCCGATGACGGGTGTTGACTCTCGAAGAAGGCATCTTGGGCTGAATTTTGTGATAGGTCGTTGTTTGGTTCCTGCCCAAGCTCTGGCCCGGTCGTCGACTCCCAAGATCTTGAATGTTCCATCGGTTGCGTATCGGGTTGAGAGGCAGCCGATGCTTCGTTCTCCTGGCTAGACACCCTCCTCCTCCTCAGTGTAGTAGGCAGCTCAGGAAGCGCCGTATCCAGGTGTTCCTCAATCAACCGATTTAGTTCCTACTCCCAGTCAGCACGATCAAGCACCTCCCAGCATAGCATATCCAACAAGCACAGCGAGAAAGAAACAGAAACAACTAAGAGAGACAAAAGAAAAAAAAAAAACTCACCCTCCTCCTCCCCCTCAAAACCCCCAACCGTCTCCTCCCCTCCTCAAACTCCCTCCTAACCTCCTCCTCCACCCGCTCCATCTCCCGTTCCATCTCCCCCTCCACCTCCCTCCTCCTCTCCTCCAACCCCCCCGCACGCACCTCATCCTCTTCTCTCTCCTCCCCCGCCAACTTCTCATCCTCTTCCCTCCTTCTCCTCATTATTTCTTCATCTTCTTTCCTCCGCTGCTCCGCTACCTCCCGTCGGCGGGCTTCGCGCTGGGTGTGGAGGGTTTTGGATTCGGTGGAGAAGGTGGAGGTGAGAGTGGTGAGGGTGTTGGTGTGTTTTTGCTCGAGGGCGTTGAGTGCTGCGGTGGAGGCGGCGGGGTCGAGGGAGGAGAGGGTGCGGTGGATTTCGGTGAGGGTTTGATGCATTTCGGAGGTGAGGCGGGAGACGTCGTGGGGGGCCATTTTGTACTTTTGTAAGGGAAGAGGTTATTAGGTGGGAGGGTTGATTGGATTGGGAGAGGGTTTGGAGATATTAAGGGGGGTGAGGCATTAAGAGTGTGTTAGTTATGGTAATTCGAGAACTATACGCTGGATAGATAGAAGATTGGGATTGGGGGGGATTAGGTTGGCGGTTGGCGTGAAGCTATTCTACCACGTCGGCAGTTTCGTCAAGGACCGTTGACAACCAACTGACGTCGAGATTGCGCCCGTCGAGCAACCCGCACCTCCATACAGCTAGCCGATGGCGACCACCAACTCTGGGATATCCTAGCTCTCAAAGATACCTCGCGGAAGATTCCTGCGTGAAAAGGGACACCCATCCAGCCGGTGGCAAAGTACTGACTCTGACGACTGGGTTTCACGCCGGAGCAGCGGGCCGTGACTTCAGACGGACAAACCCCACTGGAGGATGCTTTGTGACTTGGAGCGTTTTGAAAAGAGAAAGTAAGAAAAACGAAGTGTTCTAGGCTTTACGGGATTAGCAGGTTATAGAGAGAGAGAGAGGGAAGAAGGGACAGTTTCTGGTAGTGTATGTAAATTAGCGACCGTGAACTGCCACGGCCACGTGTGAGGTCTGTATATACTGATGCTGGTTCTGGTGCTCGACCCGCCAGCATGTTGTCCATCGTGGTAAACGACGACAGCTGCGTCTTCCAAAACAAACGCTATTTATGTGACAAAAAAGAAAAGAAAGTGACACCTAAGCAACAACTGTGCTCCCTCGGGATCATCACCCCTGAGACGGCACCACCACGAGGCTCAGAACCTAAGCCCCCAAAACACAACAAAAACGCTCACGCTCCAACACCCCCCTCAAATCCGAGCCAACCCCTCAAATCCTAGCCATCCCCCCCTTCTGCACGGTCTTCACCCTCCTCCGATGCGCCTCCCTAAAATTATACCTCGCAAACGTGCCCATCCCATAAACAGCGACCCCCACCACCAACCACGTCCCCGTGACAATAAGCCCAATCGGGAAAATCATCAGCTGCACGCCAGGCAGCACAAAGGCTACGGTCCCGTTCAGCAGGGCGGCGACTTCGGCGTCGACGGCGAGTTGGGCGGCGCCAAAGGTGCTGGTGTCGACGTCGTTGGAGAACTCGCCGGTGACGAAGGAGGCTTCGTTGGAGGAGACGTTGGTGGTTACTTGTTGGCCGGCGTTGTTGGTTGCTTTGAGCGTCACGATGGGCATGACGAGGGCTTGGAGTTTGCCTCTGAAGTAACTATTAGCATCATCGCCGTGGCAAAAGTTGAGGTCGGGTTCACTTACTTGTCAGGCCCATTTGACATGCGGTCCTGATCGACCTGACCGACAAACAGGTAGGATTTGATGAGCGGCAGGTCTCCGCCGCCGGTATTGTTGGTGTTGGTCGTCGTGGTATCGGCGGCTTGCCTCAATTTTAGGCGGGTTGGAGGTACCGGCTGGCCGTTGACTTCGGAAACAGAAGCGCCGTTGTAGCTGAGCTCGACTTCGATCTTGTCCGGTGGTATCCCCTGGAACTCTCCTCTTGGGGAGCTGATCTGGAATAACCTCAGGTCGGCCTCGAACGTGCCCGTCTGGTTGTTGAGCAGCGGAAGGTTGTAGCAGACGCAGGTGCCGGATGGGTTGGTGGCCTCTTGGATGCCCTTCAAAGCGTCCCGGCAGGCCGAGTTCGCTGCTGTGTTCCAGGCCTCCATGTCTATACTCCCATCGGCGGTCAGTGGTGTGTTGGTGCCACCGGGTGTTTGCCTCGCTTCCACAAAGCCCCGGGCTCGAAGGTTCGCTTTGGCGATATCCTCTAACCTCCGTTCCATTCCCCGATTACTTCGCGACATGCCTTCGGCGATGAGGGCCCCAATACCACCGGCCTGTGCCCCAACCGCCATGAGTGAGGCAACGAGTGTCCGTTGCCACAACATCTTGGGCTTGTATGTGTGGTTGTGTTTGTGATAAAGGTCCCCCTCTTACTCCCTGATTACACGCACCGCCGCGATGTCCCGACGATGTCGATTCTCTCTCTTGAAACTCCGGTCGATATTGGAATCGAATCGGGACAAAAAGTGACACCGCTGCCTGGTCCCGCCCGGCAGGCGGTCGGTCCGTTCGAAAGAAGTTGCTGAAAATGAGCGTGGTGGAAGAAGAAAAGAAAATGGGACCCGCCCGATGAAGGGAAAGGTTTGTCGTGGTGTTGTGATCCCTCCCAGTCGACGATGAGGGGGTGCAAACGCCACTCGACGATGGTGTGGGCGAACAAAAGCGGAAAGCACGGGAAGGGAAAGAAGGGAACAGGACTCCAAAGAAGGCGGCCGAGGGGCGAAACCCAGCGATTAAACAGAGTGTACGTTGAAACAGCCCACCCACAAAATGGCTGAGAACAGTTGTTGAAGGAACAGAATCTGCAAGGGAGATCAGGCGGTCGGACCTTCACAGAATGGCCTGACTCGAGTAGGATGTGAGGACAGGGATAGGGATGGCGAAGAGGAAAAAAGAGAAAAAGAGCATGACGCGGGATCCTTGACATCAAGGTAGGAGGAGGATGTGGGAGTTCTTTTGGTGAAAGGGACTGCAAAAGCAAGACATGGCCAGACCTCCAAATGCCCCATGACATGTCTGGGCAGACACGAGGGGGTGGTTTTGGGATGTCTGCATCTTCAAAACTCGACCAATGGAAGAGGTCAAGAGGGCCAAGACTGGCCAAAAACAGCGGCCGTTCTCGAAAGTGGCCGGGGGGAAAGAAGCCGCAGAAGCCGCAGCGCGATGGGGTCGCGACACGAGAGGCGCCCAGGAGCGTTACGTCCTGTTTTGGATGGAGAAAGACAGCGCAAAGCGACTGAGCAAGTCGTACGATGTTGTCTTTGTTTCGCGCAGGCTTGGAGACTGCAGTGTCTGATCGCCTTTCAGATGCGCGAGCGGTGTCAGATCGACGCGATGGAACAGCCCGAGCAGCCCTGACCAGGGTCTGCGGCACAAGTGGCCCCGGCCTATCCCGGCGATTGGCTGGCGGCGGCCGGGGCAGGTCTGGGGTGGGCAAGCGAGAATGGCTTGAATGGCTGGAATGCGGGAGCATTGGACGACGAGGACTGATTCATCAGACGCCGAGAGGCGAATGGGGAGGAGAAAAGAGAACCACGAACAATCCGAAATCGCGTCAAGAATCCAAAACCCAGGATGGACATCGACGACAACGTCTGTAACCTAACATAAAGAGTCTCATGAAAAAAAAGAAGAGACATCGAGGGGTAGAATTTTCTGCCACAGAGTGAAACCCGCTGTCTCCTGTCTCCGCCAAGAGCAGCCCCACGCCAAGCAACCGCCCTTAAAGTTGGGCGCTTCATGCCATCTGGCAGCCGAGACACCTGCCAGTCGCCCGATGATGATTTCCTCTTTCCCACCACAAGCGGAACAATAATTTGGTAAAAATAAAAATAACACAGGCGCCAAAAACCCTCCCACGACCCAATCGATCAACGTTGCCCACCTCTCCCATGCTCATGATCGGCTCCGTTGGGATCTTTCCCGTCGGGAGCCGCCGCTAACAGTGTTGGCGGCGCTTAACGCCGTGACACCAGACCCACTGCCGAAGCTCCAACCACTCACATCGCAGAAGAGCCACCTCACAGCATGCAGGTCCACGCATCCGAAGATCGTTCCATGCGCTTTCCCACCTTGCCTTTTGCGCGGGTGGTCGTTCGTCATCAGATGCGACGATGCACTTCCGCGCGTTCCATCAATAGTGTAATCAAAACCTTGGCATCTTGATTTCACACCTTAGGCGGCCAGCAGCCAGGCCCAGGCCCACTTCATGATTGTCTGCGGCACAGTCTCATCGGGCGGCTGCGGGCACGGCGGCCTGGGAGAGAGGCCACATCCCCAGATCGCGCTGCCATGCGGGTTGTGGATTTCGAGAAGGGATCACGCATGTTGGGTCGTTTTGCCGGGCTGGCTGATGGGTAACGAGTTTTTTCGGCTTGTTTTGCAGATATGAGACGTGAGTTGAACTATATAGGTTCGTTTGGTATCTTCCGTGTTGAATAAAGTCAAGGAAATATGTCAAGCGATGGCTGACTCTGGGTTTGGCGCACCAGATATGTAATCACAACAAATACGAAATCGCAATAAGACGCATGGAAAAAGTCGGATCACAGCGATCCTCCCCCTTTCAATGCACCAGCCTTCTCTAGCGCTTCCATCCTCTCCAACCCTGCCGGTTTTCCCGCGGCAAAATGCATGTGGCTAACGTTGGAGTGCTCGTCGATGAACGGGTTCGGATCATCAACCTGGTCAAGGTTCCCCAGCGTGTGGTTCACGCCTCGGTGGGATGCTTCATCGGCCTGGGTATCTCTGCATTAGCAAACAGTCCCTCGAAAGTCGGCACGGTACGTTAGCCAGATGGGAAGGTGACAGCTTACCCGAATATACAGAATCAAATCCCGCATCGTCCTCCTCCCCTCCGGCATCTTCCAATACTTCACCGCAATCTCCGGAATCCGAAACCCCCCATCCGTCCACTGCGGCAACCGCCCCCTATCCATCTGCTCCAAACACTTAGTATACGTCGACACCGCCTCATCCTCCAAATACCCAACCATCCGATGACAAAAGCTCGGCGAGATCAGGTACCCGACAAACATGGCGTTGTAAAAGATGCCCTGCGTCGCGAACACCAGGAACCGCATCAATCTGCCGGGACGGTATAATTCGGTGAAGGTGATGAGGTGCATCCGTTCGTTGTAGGACTCTTCGAGGAGCGTTTTGATCCAGCCTTGGTCGAGCTTGAAGCGGCGGATGGAGTGGAGATGGCGGAGACCGCCGGCCACTGCGCCGGGGACGCCGGCGACGGTTTCGAGGAAGACGAAGCGGACCAGCTGAGGGGAGTTAATAGTCAGTAACAGGTAAAGTCAAGCTGGGTGGTTGAGACGCTGGTATTGCTGGGAGTTACTCACCCACTGTGACTCGGTCATGGCGCGGTAGTCACTTGTCTCGCTGCTTTTGGTACCTGGGGCAGGCTCGGGTGGCATGCCTGTGACAAAGTCCATCCCCCATCTGTTACCCGTTTAATAATTAGAGACCCTCCTCAAGATGACAAGCTACAGGCGTCAAGCTAAAGGAGCCAGGACAGCGAAAAGAACCAAACATACCGACAAAACTTAACCACCCCCAACGCCAACTGGTCACTCCACGTCCTCGGCTCGCGATGACTCGGCACCACCTCCAACACCACCTTATCATCCCATCCCTTGTGTGGCCAAGTCAGCGGGAGCGAACGAGCCGGTTCTTGCTGGGGACCATCACCGATGAGAGGGACGGCCGACGCGGCCTCTTGCGTGGGTGGGATGGGCACGGCGGATGTGGAAGAGAGGCGGATTTGATGATGGTGAGTCGTCCTGGATCGTGGTTTAACAACAGCGGTGAATCTTATTAGGGCAGCGGCGGGGTGTGATGATGGTGGGTTACGAGATCCGGGAGAGGGACGGTGTTGGAGCGTGGAGAGCTTGGGGAGGGCTCGGAGTCGGTTGGCCATTGTGTTTGTCTGTGGTCTCAACGGTTTCAAGGTTTGGTTGATTATTGTCTAGGGAACGGAGTTGAGGTGTCTTGACGAGACGGGACAACCGCCCCAGTGGTATGTACCTAGCTACTTGATATATCCCCTCCTGACCGGAACAGCCAAGCAAGTACCCATCATGTTGCTGGTTGCGTCACCGGCTAACATGGCACAAACACAACTCAACCGGCTGGGCCCCTGGACCGAAAGCAATACCCCCTCAAGAGGTCAGTCATGCCTGACGGCCGATGTTGACTTACACATGAATTTTGAAAGATGAGAGGGGGAAGGCACGAAAATGATTCGGGATGGGAGCCATGGCTTGGAGCACGGCCGGTGTCGCTCGTTTATTGAATAACACGTGGGAATTGAACCAATACTCGGCCAGCGATTGCGGACGGGTCTCTTGAGGGGCATTCTACACAAAGCAGGGAGAATAGCGCTAGAGTCACTCGTTCTCAATGCCGTCATCGAGGTAACCTCCTTGGTTGTTGGTGGGGGTGGGGGTGGATAATATGGGTGTTAGTCGGACCATCAATGATGAGTCTAGGGAAGGTTAGTGCACAGCCGCCACGACCGAGGGGTTGAATCACCAACGTGGCATTGTGCCTGAAAATCTGCTGTGAGATCTCGTTGGAGATCTTAGTGTAGAATAGAGACGGATAGTGGGGTAGGGTTCACGGGCTGAGATGACGACTTGGCATGTTGTTGTGTTTTGGCATGTGAAGCTTCCGAATTCGGCTGTCATTCGGGTCATCGGGAATCACCCAGGTTAACAATGGTTCGGAAGGGCCCGGGTGCGCATCCATGTGATTGGGAACATGCGAGAATAGGAGAAAGATTAAAACAGAGTCGAAACTGACATCGGATTGAGGGAGTCCTGCGGGGAGGCCATCTTTTCATCACGAAGGGGGCTGCTGTTGTCGAGTTTCAAGAGCGCAGAGGAATTCAAATGGAGAATATGGTGGCGAATTAAGTGGGGGAATCAGATGGAGAACTCCCCTTAATTATGTCACGCCTTTTCAACAGCCCAAGTAATACCAATGCCAATATTAAAACCAAGTAACTCCCCATTTCTGGCCTACTCGTCGATCATGAAGCATTCCACACCCCGACATCATCACTGGGAGCCTAAACGAACTGCACAACCCTCAGTTGATGGCATTGATCAAATTCCATTCATTATCATCGAAATCATTCTGTATATCCTGTTCATTTCCCAACCGTTTACCCAAAAATCAACCCAAGGTACACACAAAAAAGGCACTGGCAATCATCATTCATATCCCGTGCTCGCTTCCGACGCAATGCATAGCCCGCCGCTCCCAACCCATACCGGAAATGCGTATTATGACAGAAATAGGAAACATTGAACCCCAAACAAAGTATGTCGAATGAAAAAGAGAATCTGTACAGTTAAACCGAAAGAAAGCATATTTTTGGGGCACACCACGAAACCATCTGGATTGCGGCGTCCGGGAGAAGAAAAGGAAATAGGCGAGGGGATACCACACCAAGAAGGGAAAAAGTCGGACGCTGAGGACTGGGACTGTAAGAGAACACGCGCTATGGTTTCATCTCCGAGAATCACTATATCGGAAAGAATCGCGCTTATTCTTCATTCCCGTCCAAATCCGCCGGCACATGGCTTTGAGCAAGGAAATGCCTGCCCAGCCGCGACGGGCTGCTCCCCCGACTCTGTCCATGCATGCTCATGGTCCTCGCACGGCGCGAGCCAGGGCGCGGTGGGATCCGCGACCGGGCGCGCTGTTCGTCTAGTGCAGGGCGCGCCTGCTCCTTGGAGATGACCAGCCCTTGGGTAATGGACATGAGCTCGCCGGCCTCGACGGCACACATGCTGGGCCAGACAACAAGGAGGATTTCATCGGGATCAACCTCGTCGTCCCTGATGTCGTCATCGGGAAGCCCGGCGTGGTAGGAGGAAGAGGAGGCGGCGTCGTGGGGCGTATGACTGCTGCTGGCGGCATCAGGGGCGCTGGTCCCTTCGGTGGATGAGTTGCTGGCTTCGATGGTCTCGAGACGGTCTTCGGTGAGCGCAGTCTCGGGGCGGATGTTGTGGAGCCCGGCTTCGTGCTCGGCGGCTTCAGCGAATTCGGGAAGCTCGAGGACCTGCCAGTCGAAATCGTCGTAGGGCGGGCCGAAGTAGGGCTCGATCTTCATATGGGCGAGTTGGATGCGCATCCACTGGTCGCAAGCAAGCTTGCAGGCGGCCTCAAGCCCGGTGCAAAACGCCTCGAATTGCAAAGCTGTCAGGAGATGCTGCACTAGCCACGAGATCTCGCGCACAACCATCTTCACCCGGCGCGCGCCCGACTCGACCTGGCGTTCTGGCATCATCGACAGAAGTGTAGCGCGCATGTGTGCCTCGCGTGTTGGGTCCTCATCTTCCAGTGCCCGGAGGAATTTGACTAGGTTTTCGTCGTCGTCGTCGAGGAGGTACACCGGACGGAAGAGATGCTTGTGCATGGCGCGAGAGAGCACAGCCAGCACGGCACTGATCCGCATGCCCTTGGCAGCTGGCGTGTTGGACTGCGGGAGTGGGATCTGGAGCTGTGTGGCGTGCTTGAGGTAGGGCGAGTTGCGAAGGTTGGACCAGCATGATGGGTCAGCCAGGGTCTGTTCGTCGATATCGGGCCGGAATGTGCCTTCAACAAGAGTCACGATGGTGGTCCAGATTTTGTCAAGAACAGTGACGCTGGTAACGGTGAGTTAGTATCCGTGAAACAAAACTGGGAAAATGGAAAGACCTACTAAGTGTCGTCGTTGTCAGTGTTCATGACGATGCGGTATTGCTCGAGGTCAGCGAGCTTCCCGGCTGTGAGCTGCAGGTTGTTCGTTGTGTTCTCGAGTTGAGCCTGGAGGTCACGGCCGTGTAACTCTGCCTGTTCCGCACGCTCACCCTCGGCCGTAAGCTTGCCATGGAGATCCTCGATTTCGGCGTTCTTGTCCTCGATTGTCTGTTGCAGCGAGGCGATTTGCTCCTCTGCTGCCCGCAGCGACTCCCGCAGGCTCTCGATCTCGGCGTCTCTTTGAGCGACAGTTTCCTTGAGCGAGGAGATTTCTTGCCGCGCCGCCTCGAGCTCCTCCTCAAGGCTCTTCTTCTCGCCCTCTAGAGTGGCGACTTTCTCCTTGAGGGACGTAATTTCCGCCTCGTTGTCGGCCTTCACCTGTTCGAGATCCGCCTTGGCCTTCTCAAGATCGGTCACATTCCCTTTGAGACTCTCGATTTCGGTCTCGTTGTTGGCTTTGATCTCCTCCAGGCCTGTCTTGGCTGTGGTGAGAGTTGCGATCTCCGCAGCGGCAGCCTCTTCGCCCAGGCGTTTCGCCTCCTCCACGGCCGCTTTGATAGCCTCAAGCTCACCATATTCCCTTGCTTTCTTCTCCTCGAGGTCCAAGAACGTTTTTGCCGTCTTCTCTTCGAAATCGGCGAATTCCCTTGCCTTCTTCTTTTCGAATTCCGCATACGCCTGGGCCGTGGCGTCCTGGAGGTCAGAGTACCGTTGGGCAGCCACCGCAGCCGCCTCTGCTGCCTCCTTAATCCGGGCCTCAGTCGCTTTGTGGGCATCCAGGAGATCGCCCTCTAACCTTGCCCGGGTGGCACTGAGCTGCAAGTTCTCCTGCAACTTTTCCTGCAACACGGCCTCGAGGCCCTTCTTCTCGGTCTCCAGCTCGGTTCTCTGGTCCTCGAGCTCATTCCGGAACTTGCGGTACTCCTCTAGTACGACCTGGTGCGAGCTGGAGAGCTTGTTATTTTGCTCCTTGACATAGAGGAACTCGCTGAAGACGTCGGCAACCAGCTTGTAGTTGGGGTCGGAGGTCAGATCCCGGATGGCGCGGACGAGCCCGTCCACCGCTTGGGTGGGGTCAGCGTCGATGTGGGAGTTCATCTTCGGTTTTGGGCGGCAACCAGGGTTGAGAACGGTGTGTGTTGGGGTAGAGGGTTCAAGAATCCGTGAGTTCTCACGGTATTCGGGTTGGTTGTGTTCTTCGCGGGAGCTTGGAGATGATGATGCGACGGAGGGGGAAAAAGAGAAGGAAATAATTCGAGTTGAGTGTGTGAGAGGAGGGGCCAATAGTATGCCTTTATTCACCGCGGTGAGCAATGGTTCGGCAGCGGCGTCGGCGCGAGCTCTGGGGAAAAGAGAAGTCTGGTTGGAGGGAATGAAGACAATCGAATCGGACGAGAGGTCGACTATATTATACCACCGAGGAGACGAATGACCGAGACCCAACGACGACGGCTTGGTCCGCTTCACCCCTGCTCACTGCGTGGTCTGCATGTCGGTCTGTCGGGTCTCTCCAGATCCATGCCCATTTGTGACTTCATCTCGCTCGAGGCGGGCGCTCATGCAGGCAAAGGGGGTGACGATGGGGAGGCTGAAGCAAATTGGAGGGATTGGGGACCGCCTGGGACGTTTGGGTGGCTGGCATTGAGTCACCACGCGAGCAATCGCCAAACTACGGATCGCCGGACTGTCCGCCCAGCCAGCCAGCAACGCCCACCGCCCTCAAAAATTTTGTCAAATTGTGCGTGTCAATCGGGCTCGGAGGGGCTGCTGAGGGACAAGAGAAAGAGGAAAGGAGCGCAGACGGGAGCCTGCAGGATGGATGGTGCGGCCATGCGGCCGTGGGCTGTCGGTTCCACTTTCCCGTCGTGCTGGCTGGCCCATCACAGCATGCCAGATGTGGCAGCAGCGACGGAGCCCAACCGCCAACCACACTGGTGTTGAACGGGAAACCGTCACCCAGCCGCGCGTGAACGCTCCTTCCGGCGTCCAATTGTTCGCCTTGTCGTTCTTGCCGTTCATGTTTACACGGTTTGACAGGTTTATTTCTTGCTCGTCTCGTCTCATGCGAGCGCACATTCAGGAAAGCCGCTTTGCCAGTCCATCGCAGTTTGCCTCGAAAAAGGCCCAGGATACTTGGTCGTTGTTGATGGGGCTCCATCGAGGCTTTTGACGTGGCAGCATCAGCGACCAGCGCTGGGCTCCAGGGGGTGACTTGGCGGTGATTGGCCCTGCCCCGCATCTTCCGACCCCACTGAACCCCCAGGATCTCGCTGCGGCAGGTGTTCATGGTTTCGGGTGGTTGTCTTCCAGCTTTCCTCACGGTTGTCATCACACAGCAGGGCGTCGCTGGCGATGATTAGGTTGGGAAAACTGAACACCACATGGCAAGGGAGGAATGAAGTGTCTCCCAATCACTTTTCCAGCAAGTTTTCCAACCCTTTCGATCTGCATTGAGGGTTTGCGGGACCCTCCATTCCGACCGCTGCAATGGATCCCGGAACTCACCCTCGTCCCGGCGCCGGTGAACCGGATCTGTCCGGCCCCGGGAATCGGCACCGCCCAACCGTGTGACGGCCCGGGTAAGTATTGCCAAGAGTTGGGCTCGGCCCCAACGCCCAAAAGACAGGCCACCAAGACAGTGGAAGACGTAAATGCAAATCTGTGGCAGCTGGTCGTCTTGCTAATTGATGCGGTGTCTTGGTGCGAGAAACGATGGCTGGGACGAGTCGTTGCTGAGATGCCGCAGCCGAGTCGACCTGAGAGCTGAACCCGGTTGAGCGGATCCGAACCGGGACGGGGCCCGTTCCCGAAACTGGTGGTTCGGTATCGCCTCGGCGCCACGTCGGCATCGGAGGTTGACAGCCTTCCAGACAGCCCATGCTTGGCTGACTTTTGGATCTGTTTCGGAATGCCGACCTCCCTTGACGGGGCTGAAGCTGTTCGGGCCTTGCCCCATACCCACACCGCTTCGGCGTGAGCCGAGTCGCTTCCGTACGCTCTCCATTTCAAGTATAACTAGGGGGCCGTTTCTGATTCCCGGCCTTTCACCGACTGACAAGAACAGGCGGTGTCTTATCGCGCCGACCGCGTTCTGGAGTGTCCGGGCCGTATTTCTTTCTTATTATAACACTCCGGACTTTCCCCACCGCTTTTCGCATCACCGGAAGCCAGTTCCATGTCTTGGCATCGTGACGTAGATCCAGCCGGTAGTTAGTTATGGCGGTTCGCCCTAGCAACGTATCCCAAATTTAGGAGGTGATATTGTTGATTTGTACCATTCTAACAACCCTGCCTTTCTCGTTTGACATTGCATCCGAGGATGGATTGGACAACGGGAGCAATGCCCAGTCTTCTTAACGATACGTAAAACCAAACCATCTTTAGTTCGATGCCTTGGTCGTTGTGAATACTAACTAGGTAATCTAACTATGTATCTGCAAATAACCCCACAGGAGCAGGACTGCGGAATCACGCAATGCCTCTTCTTGACAGGCGAGCCATCATGCCGGGTTAGCGAGGTATGTGGGGGGCCTACGTCTTGCCAATGTACCGGACAGTGTCATAGTCATACCATTTTGTAGGCCTGTCTTTCAGAAGGCTCTTACTCTGCACTACTTCCGGTGGACCTGGGTCCGAGTGTAGGTAGTTAAAACTCGAGATCTGTCGCAATGCGGGAAGTATGTAATTACGGGAACTAATCGCTACGTTAGGCTCATAACTGTCGCAAAAGACAAAGGTCTCTTTATAGAATGATAAGCCATGATTATTACCGAAATATTTCCCCCTTTACTTTATTCCCTATTACGATCACTCCTCCACCCTCGCAAAACTCTCCTTCAGCCATTCCGCCATAATCCCCATAACCTTCCCCCTCTTCACCCTCGCATCCGCCGCAAACTCCTCATCACCCGTCACCACCTGCTCAATCTCCTCCTGATCAAACCCATGAACCGTATCCGGCACCAGCAACCACCTTACTCTCGACCCATCCTCCTCCTTTACCTCCTCCCACGCATACTTCTCATCCTCTTCACCCACCAACACCCCTTCCCCTTTCTTCCCGGGCCCGCCCACCACCTCCATCCTTCCAACCTTCTCCTCCCTTCCCGGCACCCTCCTCCCCGCCCACCGACACGCCATCCGCCACGCCTCAGCCGCCAGCATATCCAATTCACACGCCACCAGAAAAACATCTTTCGGCAGCATCTCCCGATCGGCATAATACGGACTCAACAGCGGGTCATCACACCTTTGCCCCGGCGTCACATACGCCCAATCAAACAGCGGCATCAGCGACGTGAGCATATCCCCTCCCAGCGGTCGACTCCGATAGTGCCCCGGTAGCGAAGGTTTATACTGCCTCCCGAGCGCCTTAACAGTGTTAGGAACGGTATAATCCACCACAGGATAACACGGCACCACAGCGCGTATGCGCCCCTGCATAGCCGGCAATTGCGCCACGGAAAGCGCCAAGTTAGCACCCGCCGACCAGCCGACGAGGGCGACGCGGGCGGGGTCGATGGGGAGGGATGCGTCGGAGAGGAGGGCGTGGATGAGGAAGGCGAGGTCGTGGGTTGCGGTGGGGAAGGGGTGAAGGGGCGCTTTGCGGTAGTCGAGGGCTATGGTGAGGAGGGAGTGGGTGGTGGAGAGGGTGCGGTTGTAGGTTTCGTTGGTGGTGGAGGTGCCGAGGATGAAACCGCCGCCGTGGATTGTGAGGATGGTGGGGAGGCGGGTGGTTGTTGAATGAGAGGCGTGAGGCGGAGGCGTGTACGAGGGGGGGTAGAAGATGCTGGGTGGTTATGGGTTAATTAGTACAGTAATTATGTTGGGAAGGATGGAGGAATTGAGAGGGGGATTATAGAGAGAGATAGAGGGAGAGACTCACCGAACGGAGAGTGACGGGCGCGCAGGATACCGCTTGACCAGGTCGGCGGGCTTGATGGCCGGCGGAACAAATAGGGCCTTGAGGTTGTTGTAGTACTGTGAGAGGTTCAGGAGCCGGGTCCAGAGGAACCACAAGACGGCATATTGTATGCGTTTGGACAGCGGCAGGAGCGGCATCTCTTCCCGGACTGCGTCGTTGGGGTCGAGCTCGCCGGGCGGCGCGGCAGCGGCCACGGCGTCGAGGGAGAGCATGTTGATGGCTGGTGCTGGTTGGAGGCGAGGTTGTCGTTGAGAACTGGAGTCTTCTGAAGATTGGGACGTCGTCTAAGGTGTCCCATACTTAAATATTGCCTGTCTGGCATTTCTAGTTGTCTGCCAATTTCCTAATCAAGGCAATACTCGACATGGAGGTCTTTGAACACTGCTACATGATGGGACATGATTCAGAGTGGGCAGTGACCCTGCAGCGTGGTGGGGGTATCGCAGGTCGGGGACGCCGTCCCAGGGGCATCGCTGGGATTTTAGAGTGTTGAATTGTTGGAGTTAAAATTGTACCCCAGGGGCTTGAGTTTATGGGATGGTCGAAAGCAGATCCTGGCATCTTGCAGTGGAATTGCGGCGATAGTTTCCAAGACTTTAGTTCAGGTTCAGTGTATTTGGGCAGACCTTACTGATGATCATCATGGATTAGAAAAAAATCATCATGGATTAGAAAAAAAGAGTTGAAAAAAGAACTTCAAAAACACAAGGAAATAACCTCAACGCGATGAAACCCAAATTGGTTTAATGCGGCGGGCTCTTCTACATGGTGTTGGGGCTATGTTGACAGGGAGCTGTGTTAGGTGAGATGAATCATAATGAGTGAGCAGAATGCAGGACCGAAAAGCTTCTCATTCTTACTGCCCGCTTCGGGTGCAACTGGGCGACCCCCCCTCCTCCAATCCTTCCGGAGGAGCTTTGATATCGGGCGGGTAATAAACTCCCTTTGCCTATGCGGCATCTGTAACCTTGTGAACATGTCAAATGCCAGCTACAACTTACACGAAGACGGGCTGTTGGTGTGACTTCAAGGACTAATTAAAGTATTCCCATGATCAGTCGCGAAGAGGGGACACTTAGATTAGAGGAATGAACTTTATTTATTTTGGGCATGGCACCCCACACAAGTCTTGAGACCTAGCCGTGGACAATCTGTGTGCGGGGGGTTTCTCTGTCTTGACCGGGAGCTCCGTCGACCATCCGTCGCCAGTAACTGTGGGCCGGTACCTCGCGGAACGGGGTCAATATTACCGAGCTACACCGGAAGTTATAATCATGTCTTCCAGCCCAGAACTCCCAAGTTCCCTTGTTGATTCTAATCACCAGTTGTCGGTTCTCCCGCCCAGAATCCAGGTCGCCAGCCCGGGCTGAATCAACCCTGTTTCCTCAAACCGTGTTATGCCTCAAACTGCGTTCGTTCTGGCGTGTATTAAAGGCGCCGCGACGTGGTCAGTGTCGGATGCACGTCTTTCCGCTTGAGGTAATTAGCGGTAAACTGCGTCATGCAACTCTCTTTTCGCTGAGGGCGAAACGGCATGGCATGGGTGTTGGTTCTGCCTATCCCTTGATTCGTGAAAGAAGGGAGGATCGATGTGGTCGGCCCTCTGGATGGCGTCCAAAGAGGTCTTCGGCAACGGCTTGGCGGCGTTGGCTCGGCCAATGCTTCTCCACCGACCACAGTTCAACATCGCCGGAGCCTCAAAGGCGTTCAAATATTAATCGTTTTCTCATCGTTCTCCAGGGACAGGCAGATCACATCATCTGAAAAAAATCCAACCTCTCCTGCTCTTCCAACTCCGCCTTCTTTCTCCGCGCCGCCTCCTCCGCTTTTAGATCACCCTCCTCCACTGCCTTGGCGATCTCTTCGTCAGGAAGTGGTCTTTGCGTGCTAGGGAACTCGGCCCATTTTGTGTCGACGGGTGTGGAGTAGGCTGAGTAGGCTGGGTTGACGGTTGGGCGTACTGGGACGCCGCGTTGTGTTGGGTCGAGAGGGGTGGTTTGGACTTTGATGGGTGGTTTGGTGATGTCTTTTGATGATGTTGTTGGTGTGCGGGATGGCTTTTCTATTGTGATGGGGGCGGAAGCAGGTTTGGATTTGCTCTTCCAGAATTTGAGAGATTTTAGGTGGCCTGGCATCTTGATTGAGGTGGATGGTGTGTTTGTGAGTTGATGGAGGTAGTGAGATCAGAGGTGTGGATGTTGTGGTTTGATGATGTACTATCGTGGGTTGATGTGGTTGTGAACAACAGACACCGTTGACAGTTGGGCGATGCAGGTGCAGGGCCAACGCCTTTTATTATCCGTACATCGTCGGGCTTCCAAAAAACGGGGCGCAGTCTTTTGATTTGTTTGTTTCTTGATCTTTTACATTATTGCCTAGAGGCTTGAGCCCAGACAGCGCCATCGTGGAATCCTTCGTCAGCTCAGCCGCTTCTGGTGAGAATCGTCCAAATATGGTCACATGCTGGGGGGGCTTGAGACGTTTGGCGAACATTGGGAGATTTTGATGGGACTCCGAGTTCGTCAAAGGCGGTTAGCGTCCCCCGAGAGCAGGCAGTGGCAGGGCTAAAATGCGGGGAGAATGCCTCGCTTGGCGGCACTGGCCCCACTGGGGTCCATTAATTCCGAAATTATTTCCTTCAAACGCTCGGACTTCGAAACCACAAAAGTTTTGTGGAAACAGCGGCTGTTGTTTCTTCTTCTGATTAACGTTATGATAAATTCTCTGGCGGTTGGGCGTTGCACTCGTGTGACGCATCGACACTCAGAGCACCACGCAGCTTGTGTGTTGCAGTGTTAGCGGCTAAGTTGTTAGGCTCTCGCTGAATCAAAGTTTGTCCAATATTAGAAGTCAGCTGGAGGTTTCATTCGATGCCACGTTCAATGTCTTGGCCGTGTGCGAAGCGGAGTTTTCGCTCCAGCAAACACCGCAGCAGCCAAGGCCAAGCACCTCGTCAGCGTCGAAGCGAGAGGGTGTCATACAGAGGATTTGCTTGGCTTCTTGAAAAGATCGGTAATTTTTATTGGCGAATTCGCGACCTCGCCCTGTGAAGGGTCGGCACGGAAATACAGCTCTGCCGAGATGCTCTCAGGGCTGCATCCAACGTTGAAACCTCCGTAGGAGGTACGGATGTGTAAAGTTCTGGAATAAGACATGCGCCGTTTCTGAATTGCCAACATCTCGAACGAATACACCTGTTCCTCTTTGCATCTGGACACGACCGGTTGCGGTCCAAAACGGATTGCATGAGACAGCCCCTCCGAGGCGCCATCCCCATGTAAGTATCGGAGATGCTGACTTATTCGCGCGATCAAATTTGTTGCTTCTTAAGCTCCCTTCGGCCCGGCACGATGATTTCAGACAACCCTCGGCCCGGGCTGTCAGCAAAGGCTCCTTCGAGCTAATCCGCAATTTGAAAAGGGCGTCTATGCTGACCGCAGAGACAGCACACAGCAAGCCGAAAGCTCGACAACGGCCCGGTCTGATGCCGCTGTTGACCGGCTCCGGGCCGAGCACGCCCTTCGGGAATCGTTTACCGGGTTCCGTTCGGTGGAAAGTGGACATCATAAATCACATCAATCCCAGCAACCCGCCACCAAAGACCGAGGAGGCCAATAAAAACTCGGGCTACTTCGGACGGGTTCCCCTTTCTTGTTCTCGACCAAGTCGCTCGCCGTTTCAACCCGCTCCGTCGTGTTGGCAATCCCGAGGGTTGGCTCCCGAGCCTCCGAGCCAGAGCGGATGATAACGCGGCCGGTTACGTCAGGCAGTCCCGAAGGAGCGGTGCTAGCCCGACCAAGCCGAAAACAGCAGGTCGAGAGGCATTGCCCCACCCAACCAGCGGACTTGTTGATATAGAAATCCCAACCACTGATTGCGTTTGCAATGGTTTCCGCAAAACAACCCCTCATTCAGTTTTTGTCGATTTTTGACTCATCGACAACATGAAGTCTGAGGGAGCGTTCGTGCTGCCGCTCGATGAGGGCTCTCACAAGAGAAGCCCGAAGCGATCATGGAGGAGATTCCATTTCCACATGATTCCCATCCTCGCGCTGCTCGTCTTCTGGGTGACGTTTTCGAGGACGGATCTCAATGGGTTTCTCAACCACCTCCCGGGCGGGCTCCAGAGAGGCCTACACCATCATGTGGATTTCAAAGCCGGATGTGCACAGCCGGAGCCCCTGACCCCCAGCAAGGACGAGGCCCTCGATAAGGCCTACGAACACCTCACCAGCAGCGACTTCCGCACCGCTGCGGTCAAGCATCTCTCGGGCGCCGTGCAGGTCAAGACGGAGTCGTTTGACGACCTGGGCGAGGTTGGCGAGGATGCGCGCTGGGAGGTGTTTTACAACTTCCACAAGTACCTGGCCGAGACGTTCCCCCGCCTGCACAAAGAGCTGCAGGTCGAGAAGGTCAACACGCATGGTCTGCTGTTCACATGGCAGGGGAGCGATGCGTCGCTGAAGCCGACGCTGCTGATGGCGCACCAGGACACAGTGCCTGTGCCGCCCGAGACAATCGAGGCGTGGACACACCCGCCGTGGAGCGGACACTACGACGGCACGCACATCTGGGGCCGCGGATCCAACGACTGCAAGAACCAGCTCATTGCTCTGCTGGAGACGCTGGACACCCTCCTTGACGCCGGCTTCCAGCCCAAGCGCACCATCCTGCTCTCTTTTGGCTTCGACGAGGAGATCTCAGGCTTCCACGGCGCTGCCAAGTTGTCCACATTCATCGAAGAGCGGTACGGCAAAGACGGCATCGCGGTGATCGTCGATGAAGGCAGTGCATTCGAAGAGACCTGGGGCACGCTCTTCGCCAAACCCGGGACGGCCGAAAAGGGGTACACCGACGTGCACATCACGGTGCGCAAGCCCGGCGGCCACTCCTCAGTCCCGACAGACCACACCGGCATCGGCATCCTCAGCGAGCTCATCACAGAGATCGAATCCGAGCAGTACCCGACCCGCCTAGCCCACGCCAACCCGTACTACACCCAACTCCAATGCGGCGCCGCCTACTCCCCAGAGTTCCCAGACAAGCTCAAACACCTCCTCACCCACCGCCAGCAGCAGCTGCAAGACTTGGGGCACACCTGCTCAAATCCCCGACGCGACAACCTCGCTCTGGAAGCCGCCAGGCTCGGCGGGCCACCGATCAAATACCTCATGCAGACCTCCCAAGCCGTGGACGTCATCAACGGCGGGATCAAAGTTAACGCGCTGCCGGAACGCGTGACAGTCGTGATCAACCACCGCATCAACATTGGCGAAACCACACAAATCGTCAAAGACCGCCTCACCACCCTCGCTGCGGGCATCGCAGACAAATACGACCTGACCCTACACGCCTTCGACGGCAAGACCCACGAACCCTCCTCCATCATCCTCGAACAGCCGGAGGGCCTCCATCTCGAAGTCGCGCCTATCACCCCGTCCGATACCAACACGGAGACTCCCTACTCCATCCTAGCAGGTACCACGCGCGCGGTGTACGGTAAGGACGTGGTGGTGACCCCGGGGATCATGACGGGGAACACAGACACGCGGCATTATTGGGGGTTGACGAGGCATATTTTCCGGTTTTCGCCGGCGCATGACCCGGAGAATGATGAGGCGTTGGATCATATTCATACGGTGGATGAGCGGGTCAGTGTGACGGCGCATGTGAATATGGTGAGGTGGTTTGTGGCGTTTGTGAGGAATTTGGACGAGGCGGGGATTTAGGTTGGGGTTTTTTTGGTGGATGACAGTGACGGGATTGGATATAAGGGTTTGAGGGTGGGTATAACGTGGGTAAGGGATGGGAATATACGATGGGAGAATGGGTATTGTGTCTGGTTGGGTGTGACCTGTTCTCGTCGTTATATTCGATGTTGTTTTCTCTTTTCTCTTTCCTTATCCCCGCCCTCGTTCTTACTTGTGGTCATGTCACGTATCCCAGATCAGAACAAATTGACAAGATTCAACAGATTTCACCCAGCACAGGCGCAGGTGGGCAATTGCCAGTTGCCAGTCAGCAGCCGGCAGCGGGCAGCTAGGTGGGAAGGAAGGTGCGTAGGGGAGAGGGTATATATGGAAGGTCCAACGACCATATTTACAACTAGGAGCACCAAGGTGGTCATTGGCCTAACGGTCACCAGCGGCGGTCCTCGGGAGGGCTGGCCCGGGCTGGGGCTCAATCTGGAAACTTCTTCGGAGGTCAAGGGTTCGAGTCTTATAGCACGGGCAAGGCAGGCGTCGTGAACCTGCTGGCTGTCGGCGTGGACCCTTCTATTACGGGAAGGCAAACACAAAACCGGAACCTCCACTACCGGGTGGAACGGGTTGCGTCGTAAACTCCCCTTTTTTTCTTTTTTTTCTTTTTTTCTTCTTTTTTTCCTTCTCTTTTTTCTCTTTTTTCTTTTTTTTTTGGATCAGCCCGGTAGAGTGAGTGCAAGATGACGCAAGTCAATCGGCGAGTTCCCGTGGTCTACTTGAAGGTTAATCATTTAGCATGCACCGTTCTGATTCCCCGCGCACCTTCCTCACCAGGTTTAATTCTCCTCTCTTTTTTCTCTCTCTATTATTTTTCCAACGTGAACCGGCGAGTATTGCGAAACGAAACGAAACCCCAAAAAACTTCACCACGCGGCCAAGCAGTCAAGCTCAGAAAGCAGAAAACCCGCTTGCTCAGCGTAGCGTGGCGCAGCACCGGACGTCGCACGCGTTCCAAGTCTTACACCTCCTTCGGGACGAAGTTTCGGGGGCCAGCATCGCACGGCATGCAAGTCGCTCACTGGCGCTACCAATCACCACGCACCACAGGTGCATTTTACCCCCCTTTCTTACCTGTCTGTCGCGGACAACATAAGTGGAGGGTTCCCGGTGGCTGGCCGCTTGTCTCTGCGGTCTCTTGCATTTTTGTTTCCCGGATTAGACGGCGGTGCTGTCGCTGCAGCGTATCACAGTGGTTTGTTTTAGAAGGGGTCCAAAGGGGATGGTCGGTTCACAAATAGAAACGGGGCGGATGGGAAGTGCTTGTTTCGGGCATCGGAACTCGTCGGGAGCCTGAATTTGTTTGGGTGTTTGTTGGGCTGTGTGTGGTTTGCAGGCCGCTTATATCAACATCGGCGTCCTGGAGTTTCGGGGTTTTAATTCCTTTCCATTTGGTCCCTTTTAACCTTTCGCCCGCTTGGTCCTTTTTGGACACTTGAACCTAATTACTTACATCTGATTACCTACATTTAATCACACAACATCCACACACACACACACACACATACACACACACACATCGATCCCACAATGCCGGTGGTATCCAAAACAACAAACCCACGCTCCGGGGTAATACCCCCCCGTGGAGACCCCCCCGACTTCACCAGCCCAATCCCCTTCCCCAACTGGCACCGGCCCGGCAATACCAACGACGACAACGACAACGATGACAATGACCCCTTCTCCACCCACCGCACCTCCCTCGACGACCTCGACAACCTCGACAAATTGAACCCTACCGACAACCGTGCCCTATCCACGGGTGCAATCGCCGCTATCGTGGTCGGTGTGGTCGTGTTGTTCCTGTTGATCATCGGCTTGGCCGCGTTCCTGTATACCCGCAAGCGCAGAGCGCGGGAAGAGGAACACCATCGGACTGCGCTACATGTGGCTGCTAAGGAGGAGGATATGGTGCCTTTGACGCCGATTGTGCAACCACCGACGCCACAGCTGCAGCATGCATCCACGCTGGCTGCTGTCCCGGTACCTGCATCGCAGCAACAACAACAACAACAACAACCAAGAGCAGCTGGCGTTACGCTGGCAGACCCTCCACCGCCGTATGTCTACCACGACAGCCCGTCCTCTAGCACAGAAACCGGTGGCAGTAGCGACCACAGCCACAGCGAGGAACATCACGACGCGGTAGTATCCCGCAACGCAAGCCAGAGCCTGCTGCGTCGGAGTTTCAGCCGGCGATTAAGCCGGAGTGTGAGCGGGAGCATTGTCAGTCACAGTGTGATTACCAGTCGGGCAGGGATGATGAGTCCAAGAAGTGTGAGTCCGTTGTCGTCGAGGATGGGGGGCAATGAGCATGAGGAGCATCCAGGACAGAGATGGGGGCACCCGGGTCGAGGGGATGGGAGTGAGGATGAGGAGGAGGATGGGGCGCATGCTACTATTACGGATGGGTTGGTTAGGGATGGGAGGGGGAGGGTGTGAGTGATGATGGATCGGTGGAGTTCATGAAGAAGAGGGAGGTTGAACAGTGAAAAGGGGTTGGCTAACAAGGATACACATCACATACCTGGGGAAGTAAGCCAAGATAGATACTACGATCTGATACGAAGTTCACGGCATTTCACATTTCACCCCCTTTCTCTTCCCTCCCTCTTATACATTAATTAAGGCACCTCATAATCAATCCGTTCCCCATACCTCCGTTCCCCCCACTCCCCCAGCCCCTTCTCCAACCCCTCAAAAAACGCCTCATCAAACTTCCTCCCCGTATCCGGCCCCGCCAACCTCCCCGTCCGCCAAGTCACCCAATCCTCCAACCCTACCCCCTTTTTACTCCTATCCTTCTCCCTGATTAACCCAACCGCTACATCCACCACTCTCCCCTTTTCCCCATCCCCCTGATACACCCTCTCCTCGAGACCATCGACCGAGAAAAACACCGTCGCGCCGCAGGTGTTGCAGAATCCTCGGCGGACGTTGGGAGAGGAGGCATACGCCTGTAGCGTGCCGAAGCCGGTAAAGGTTGATGGGATGGTTGGGCGCAGGGAGGATAGGGGGGCGAAGGTCCAGGCTACGGCGTGGGCGCCGGTGGTGAGACGGCAGTCGGCGCAGAGGCAGATGCAGGCTGCGCGGTTGAGCCGAGCCTCTCCTGTAGTGCCGTTACTGTCTTTCCCATCTTTCTCATCTTTCCCATCTTTCCCATATGTCCCATCTTTCCCATCTTTACCCTGGTGATGCCCAGCCTCGGCCTCAACCTCAGTCCCAGAGGTGGTAACCACCCTCTGCCTAGGCTGCAAAAACCGTCTAAACAACTCATGTCCCTCCTCTCCCCCCTTCTCCGGCCGCGGCATCACAAACCTGACCCCCGCACAATGACACTGCACCACCACCTCGTCCTCCCCGACCTCCCCCCTTGGATCCGGATCCGCCGGTCCGACCTCCGCCAACGGAAAATACTTCTCTGCCTCCTCTTGCGACGGATTCCACACGTGCATCTTCCTCCCCGCTATCTCAGGCACCCACGTCGCCATCCCGGGATCGGCGTCGTCAGATACCTTGGGAGCGAAAACATGCGAGCGGATCTGGAAATTGTCCGGGTCATGCGTAGGTTCGAAGATAGACGTAGCGACGCGCCATTCCGGCAATCCCGTCTCCGGATCCAGGTCATGGTCCCGATCCCCAATATGACATCCACAAGTCTTGCAGAAGAAGCGGGTGGCGGCCGCAAGGGGGGAGTGGATGTATCCCGTGGCGGCGGATTCGAGGGAGGAGGGGGGGAGGAAGGAGGGTTGGATGCCTTTGGGCAGGGGCGCGTGGAAGCAGGAGAGCGTGCCGTGGGTGTAGCGGCAGATGGAGCAGTTGCAGAGGTGGACGGGGAGGGGGAGGGCGGAGGTTGGGAGGGTGATGGTGAAGTGGATGGTGCGGCAGTGGCAGCGGGCGGTGAGGGTTTTGGTGGAGGTGGGGAGTTGGTGGGGGAGGTGCAGGTCGTGGAGGTCTTCCATTGTTACTGGGTACTGGTGTGTGGACGACGGAGAATGGAGTTGTTGTGTTGGTGGGAAGTGAAGATACCAGAATGTGACAAGGAGAGTGAAGTGAAGTTGTGAAATGAAGCTCTGACTTTATAATACCCCAGGGTAACATGCGTCATGCAAGTCACACACACGGCAGCTAGGCAGCGACCCCGCACACATCGAAAGGGCGTACACAAAAAAGTAAAGAGACTAAACTGGCCAGGGATATCATTGTGGGCCGGGTCCTTTACAGCGATCGTTGGATGAGAGAGAATATCTATGTGTACAAATACCGTAATACGGCCGTAAAACCCGCCGAGCTAATATAACTCAACACTCAACCCACCAACATCTTACACCCACACATACATCTGATTAGTGATTACTTCCTCCCCCCCCGCCCACTCCAAAACCCCTTATCCACCTTATCATCCCCCGCCGCCTCCGCCATCCCATGCTTCTTCTCAAACTCCTCATTGTGCCTATCCACCTCCGCCTGCTGCTCCGCGCTCAGCTTCGCCTTCTCCCCCGGCACGCTCGCATTGCTGATCTTGGGCTGCGCCGGCGGGTCGCGCGAGCTGTTCAGCGGCTTGCCCCCGCCTGTGCGGCCTAGCGCGTTGCCGTTGGAGAGGCCGTCGGGGATTACGCCTTCTGTTGGGCTGGTGGATGAAGAGGAAGGCGACGAAGACGACGCTTGTGAGGCTGCGTCTTTGCTGCGGGATCCGCCGCTGGTTGCGCTGGCTTTTTCGGCGGATTTGGGGGCCGATGTGCTGCCGTTGCTGTAGGGGCGTCGTAGACTAAAGGATGAAGAAGATGCTGTCGCGGCTCGGAATGCTGGCGATGGTGCGGCTGCGCGCCGAGATGCGAAAGCTAGTCGGTTCATGTTGACTGTTTGTTGAATCTCAGTATTAAAACCTGAAGATCGGTCCTGATTTCTGTGCGTTGTTATGGGGAGTCGAAATTCAAGTTTCAAAGGTATTGGGTCGACGTAGTCGCGGCTCGGAGTATTCTTTTGACTTTTACTTGTTGTTATGGGAAAGAAACGAAAGTCAAGCTCCCTTTTGTTGAGCTCAAGCTCTCAATCGCTGGTGCTGGGGTCATGGTGAACCTGTTTCGTCCATGACATCATCGCCACCCGGGGACCACTGTTGCTCCTTCCCGCAACACACCCAAGTCCATCCACAGTGCTCCTGCTTAATTGGGCTAAATTCACGTGCCGGGCTTGTCTGTTTTAATGGCGAGCCTTGGATCCAGGGCCGGGGTTATTGTTTTCTCTTAAGTTGCTTGGGATTGACAGAAGTCCCCAAGGACTGTAAGCTGGGTAATTAGACCCTCCTTCCAGAGACTAATTACTCAACACCGTAGGGAGGGACTTTAGCAAGATGACCACCCAGTGGGTAGGTGTACTTGATAGGTCTCTGTAACTCATCAAACCACTCGGTTCTGCAGTTGAGTCTCCGGAACCTATTGAACCCAATCTTGTTCTCGTAGATGAGTCTCCGAAGCTCACCGAACAACATCCTACAACAGCAGTCAATTCTCTGAGCCTCATCGGGCGGCAACTTGCTGCTGCATCCCAGCGAACTAGAGTCGAGGCTGACAGTCCACTTGGTTTGTTGAGTTTTCATGTTATAAGGTAATTACGCCTTACCCTTGATGAGCGCAGGATGAATGGACCTTCGCGCGGATAGCATGTTTAAAGAGCCCTACTAGCTATCCTGGGCAAAATGTTAGGATGCGCCGATCGAACCACCGGGATTACAGTTGGATCTAGGGGTGTGTCACAGTATAAAAGGGGTTTCACTTCCTGCAGCGATGGATATTTGCCGTTCCCAAGGTATTCAGGTGAACACCAAAGGTCAACATAAAGTTGTGATTTAAATATTCATAACCATACTCCCGGATGTATTAAGAAAGGGTAGGAGACCAAGGAAACACACACACGAACCATGAAACAGATCTAAACAATAACATACTCCCTCAACACCTCCTCGACCTCCCTCTCCTCCCTCTTCGCATCCACCCACCCCTCAACCCCCGCTGCAGTCCCCTCCGCCCTCCCATCCGCCGCCCAAACCTCCATCACCGCATTCTTCACCGCCGCGTCCACATTCTTAAGATTCAACAACCTCGTCACCCGGTCCGCCACCTTATCTCCCGACTCCACCACCGCATCCCAAATCGGGTCCTTGTCATCGTACGACATCTCGCACCGGTGCAGGACTTCGAACGCGCGCGCCTGGATGTCGACCACATCGAGTTGCAGGTCGGCCCCAAGGGTGAGCTCGAACCCGGTGGGATCCCAGCGGTGCACGTTGCCGAGCGAGATGGTGGTGCTGCGTTTGTGGAGATGGCTGAGAATATCCGACCCTGACTCGGGCCCGGCACCTTGCCCGCTTAGTCCGGCGGCCAGGCCACCGTATGCGGGAGGGCTGTTGAAGGGGTTGGCATCTGGTTGAGACTCCTCGCCTTCGATGGATCGCACGACGCGGAACCCGGGGACGAGCGACTGAATATCGGTGTTGGTGTGTCCCAGCAGCGTGACATTCCACTGCCGCCACTTGCCCGTGCCGTTCCACTCCGGCCCGATGCTGAGTTTGCCCTCGGCCTGGTTCCACGTAATTGGCGTGCGGACGTATGCGCTCAGGGGGACATTGGTGGCCAGGTCTACTCCTCCTTCGTCCTCGTTGGTGTGCTCATGGGTCGACTTTTCCGGTTCTTCCACCAGCTCAAAGTGCGCATCCTTGCCGACAACGAGCACAATCGTAATTTCAGTCGGCCGTGGCGACCCGTTCACCAGCTTGGGCGAGGTATCCAGGGGTAAGATGGTTCCCTCCTTCGCTAACAAGGGGATATGCGTCAGCTCCCGGTGCAAATGCATGTACCGGTCTCCATCGTACACCAGATGCGGGTGGAACACATCAATGTACCTCCCCTTGGGCAACCACGCGCGGACCCCACCGAGCAGCGACGCCGTGCTGTCGGGCGAGGTGATGGGCGCCACGAGAAGGTTGGGCCCGAAATAGTATTGCGTGGGAACCGTGTAGGCCTCGTCGTCCTTGGGGTGGTTCCAGTACAGTGGCTGGATGAGCGGCTCGCTCTCGTGCACGGCCCGGATGTTCATGGTGTAGAGGAACGGGATGAGACGGTGACGGAGAATGAGGAATGCCCGGATGATCTCGAAGGCGTCCTTCTCGAAGTTCCACGGTTCCTTCGAGTTCCAGATGTTCTTGGTGGAATGCAGCCGCATAATGGGTGAGAACACGCCGAGCTGAACCCAGCGAACGGTCAGCTGGTTGGAGCGGACACCTGCCCAGTGTCCGCCGATATCATGGCTCCACCATCCATACCCAATGTTCGACGCTGTGGCCGTGAACTCGGGCTGAAACTCAAGCCCTTCCCAGGTAATCTGTGTGTCGCCCGAGAAACCGATCGGGTAACGATGCGAGCCAGCGCCGGCGTACCGGGAGAAGGTCAGGGGCCGGTCGATGGTCTTGACGTTGCGCCGGCTTGTGAGGTAGTGGTAGTGGTTAAGTACCCAAAGGGGATCCACGCCCGGAATCTTGGTCTTATTGCCCTGCTGCCAGTCGATCCACCAAAAGTCGACGCCCTGTTTCTCGATAGTGAGCTTGAGCACATCAAAGTAAGCGTCTAGGAACTTTTTGTCAGTGCAGTCGAACTCGATCCGCGCGCCGTTGGAGGTATCAAAATCCAAGGCTTTGGCGACGGCCTCGTACAGATCCTCATACGACGCAATGCCGTCAGCCGGGTGATCGTTTAGCGTGACCCTCAGATTGCGCTTGTGCAATTCCTTGAGAAACCCCTCAGGATCGGGGAATAGATCCCGTCGCCAGCTGTAGCCCGTCCATCCTGCCTTATGCCTGTCGAGTGTTAGCTTCTATCATAATTACTTCGCGACAAAAAGGAGGAAAGAGAAGAGAAAAACCCACCAATCCATATCAACAACCCCCACATTCAACGGAATCCCCTCACTCTTAAACCGATCCATCAACTCCAAATACTCCCCCGCCGAATACTCATGATACCTCGACCACCAATTCCCCAGCGTCCACCTCGGCAACACAGGCTGCTTCCCCGAGATGCGATAAAAATCCCGAATCGCCGCCTTATGGTCCCCATCATACGCAAACACATACCCATCCACCCTTCCCTTCTCCCGCACCGCAATCCACCCCTTTTTATCCCATAGCATACTCTCACTATCATCCAGCACCGCATACCCCTTCTTCCTCGACAACACCCCAGGCTCCAAATCCACCCTCCCATACGCCCCATCCAGCGTCCTCGCCGTCCCGCCCAAATCCCCGTAACTCTTCCCATCATACCGCCACACATCCCCCCGGTCCCCAAGCACCTTCACCGACAACCCATCCGCCGAAAACTTCTTCTTGTCATACGACAACTGGAAATAGTCCGTCGTGATCCGCAGACTGTCCACGGTATCGTGCGTGAGGAAATTGGCCACGCCCACGTCGGGAAAACGCCGGAAGATGACGGAGGTGGAGGCGCGGTCTTCGAACCCGCCGTCGGGGGACCATTCGTAGCGGAGTAGGCGGTCAGTTAGGACGGTGAAGCGGTAGTGGGAGGCTGAGGACCCTTTCCCGCTGGAGCCGGTCACGATGGCTTTGGGGTCGGCGAGGGGTCGGCTGTGGAAGGTGTAGCGGTCGGCCATGGCTTCTTTCTTCCCTCTGATAGGTAGTTTGGTTTGTTCAATTATTGGGGGAATGGCTGAGTGAGCCCGCAACAGAATTCCAGCTTGAAATGTGAAATGAACGTCAATAGCTGAGTCGAGAATTGAGTTGAGAGTTGAGATGAAGTTGAGATGAAGCTTGCTGTCCCATCAGTTGGAGTCGGGAGTCCGAAGGGGTTTGTTTCCCCAATTTACAGCGACCACTCAGGCGCTCCCCTCTCTGTTGCAGCATGCATCCCCTCTGTTTCACCCCGCTGTGACGTTCCGGTTGGTCAGGTGCGCCCTCCCAATCCCTGTCCGATACAATGCGGGGGAGGAACGACTCCCTGAATGGGCACGAGAGCAGAGGGGAGGGTTGACCAATCACAGTGTGCTACCCTAGCGAGTTCTCCCATTTCGATGTTGGATGTTGGAGAAAGATGGGGATGGGGAGAATATCGTGTGGGTGGGAAGATACTCTCATTTTGTCCTCGTGTTGTGGTTTTTGTTGACATGTCTCAGTGATAAATTGAGCGTGACACGTTGGTGTAGCCATGATGTCTTAAAATTGTTGATTAATTAGATTGATCTCGAAACTGAAATGTTTATCCAAAAAATGCTCTAGTTGATCGAGTTGAGGAAGCGTAGAGTTGAAAGCCTGGCGAAGGTTAAGGACGGATGTCGAAATGCCTGACCTTGCTCCATAACGCGCAGAACTACCCGCCGGTCACCGACGGAATTGTGTCCAGCACGGTCCGAAAATCGGGAACCCAACACCTGCCCGTGGACCGCAGCCAATGTAGAGCACTAGAATCTAGATCGCCGATGGCCAAGTCTGCCTCCCTCGGTAAACTGCGAGAGCTACCCTCCTCGACTAGACAGGCAGGTCGCACAGGATCGACATGGTCACGACGGCCCCTCTACCGATGTTCCATTTTCTAGCCCGGTAGCAAGATGTCCGCATCCAGCGCGCACCTGATCATGAATAGCGAAACCGATACCATCCGCTCACCACATACCCGTATTCACATCGGTATCAATCGGCCCATCCCACACCTCACTCAACTCCGACGCCGTGTGCCGTACCCGCTTCCGCGCCTGCACCAGCATCTGCGCCTGCACATTCGAGAACCGTTGATGCCACAGCGCAATATCCTCCGGCTTCTGCAACAAGCCCGGGAAATCAATCATCGCCAGCATGATATCCGCCACCGCCGAGCTGTTCGGCCCACGCACCCGCTCCAGCGTGTAGTACGTCTGCAGGAAATAATTGCTCGCCTCGTCCATGCGCTGGGTGACGTACCGCAGGAAGCCCATGAGGAACAGGTAGGTTGGCACGACGCGCTGGGAGCGAGAGTCTTGTGCTGCGGCCGTGGGTAGGGCGGCGCCGACGCGGTCGAGGATCTCGGAGGCTTCGGCGAAGCGCTGGCGGGCGATGTAGGAGCTGGCTGTGCCGAGGAGGAGGCGGTATTGTGCTGGGGTGAGCAGTTTGTCGGGGGATTTGGAGACTTGTTCTTTTGCTTGCTCTGTGACGCGTTCGAGTTCGGCCGCTTCGTCTTTGCCCCTGAGGCGGAGTACGAGGAGATATTCGCGGGTGGCGGCCATGGTGTTTTCGTCTTCGCGTCCTTGGGCTTGGAGGGCTTCGAGTTGGTCAAGGCGGATCTTGGCCGTTCCTTGTAATACGCGGAGGTATTCTGATTTCGGAAGGGATTTGATTCGTGCCCAGGCCATGGCCATTGGATGTTTCTCTCCGAGAATGATGACACAAAGCCGCGCGACGAAGTGCACCACCGCTCGCCCCAGCTCTTCGCGGGAATGGGATAGGTAGTAGCAGCACTTCATCAGAGCTGGGAAGATGGAAAAGTCTTGGTCTTTGATGAACTGTGGCAGGTCGTCCAGGAGGTAGTTGATCAACTGGACGGCCTCGGCATTTCGGCCGGGCCAGTCAGAAACATTGCGCACCTTGTCATACCAGGTGTTCAGTCGAGCATTGGCTTCGACGCCGCCGGGTCCAAAGTAGCGGTTGTGCTCGGAGAAGAGGCGCCAATGTCCTTGTTCAAAGGACCCTTCCGTGTAGACGCGGAAGAAGCGGAGAATTTCTTCGTGAACGTGAAGTTCTCGGGCGGCGTTGAGGTTTGGGAGTACTGCCAGGTTAGTGGATGCCGGGAGCAGCTTTGGAGATTCTGGTGGCGGTGTTGTGCAAGTGATATCTTTGGCTAGCTTGCTGTGTCCATCGAGGGGTTGAGTGCCGTGTTTTGCCCAAAAGTCGGGGGTACGGGCGAGGTACCGTTCGATATCCTCCCTGTGGACGGAAGGGGGTTAATCATAACTGCCGGAACGAAGACGGCTTCTTGAGTACTAATAATCGTATCGTAGATCACACCTACCAGTCAACGGGCCGGCCCCGAATGAAAAAGTTGGAAGCTTTGCCCTGTGCGTCACGTTGCTTCTTAAGCTTAAGCATGTAGGCCACCTCGGCAGCCTTATTGTTCTTGTCAATGCCCCATTTCCTAATCCGAGTTCTGTACATCTTCACTCTGTGGGCCGACATCGTTAGCCTTGAATATTACCTTCCCCCTTCGGGTCTGGCCGTGCCCGAGTCGGGAAAGCCACCACAAGGACACTCTGCGGAGTTGGACTCACGTCGCAAAGAACGCGTGATTCTGGGCCATGTACTCCATGACCTCCTGTAAGGAACGCTTCTCATGCAGGTAAAGGCGACTGATGGTCTCGCGCTGGGCGTCCCAATCCTCTGCGCTGGCGTATTGCTCCTGCATGCTGCGCTTGGCAGATTTGGACGGGGCCATTTTGGCGAAACCCGAGGGCGGGGTACCGTCGGTGGTCGACGACCGGGGAGATGGGAGACCGGTTTCCACTATGTCATCCATTGTTCCCTGGTGGTGCGGGAAAAAGATGCTGGGATAGGATTCTCAGGAACGGTGTTGTTAGTGTTAGAGATCCGTCGAGGCTCGGCTCTGATGTCTTCTGAAGTGGTCACGTCGGGAGACGGAGTGATTCGAGTCCGGTACCTGAGAGTGCTCAAGTCTACAAGTCCTTTTTGGTGTCCAAGATTCGGACGAAGGCGGAGTTTATGATCGGGGTGTGGGAAGGCTGAGAGGCCGACTGACCGGTTGCTGACTGGCTGGGCGCAGCCGTTTCCAGCCCACAGTGCTCGGCGTGGGGAACTTGTTATGGGATCCCTGGATTTTAGTGGGGTTACCAAATGTCCTTGCATGAAAGTCTATTCCATAATCGTTCTAGCCCCGATTTGTTCGGGGCCGTTTGTTGATCCGCGGCTGACGGTGCTGAAGCGAGCTGTCAACGACATCATCCTCCTCACGCGACTCATACATAAATAGTTACATGGTACGAATACCTTGTGAGATGCAAGTGCAGAATGAAGAAGCCGGGGAAAGTACTGCGAGGCGGTGGGAACCGTTCGCCCGTGGTCATCTTGTCAGATATCACGACCGGCCCACAGTAAGCTACGACGTACGAATAAAAACTCGACAGCTCAAGATCGGAGGCTGACCCTTTGGACAGGGCTATGAACAAAGGGTTTAAACCGGGTGAGATGAGGTTAACCCCACACCTACCACAAGGAAGGAAAGATGACAAGGAAGAAAAGGTAGCTGGGGAGGAGGAGGGGAGGGGCAACCTAGGTAGAATGAAAGATAACAGGAAAGAAAATGTAAGGTAACTAGCAGGGAAGAAGAAAATGGAGAAGGGGACGGAGGATTGGGGAAGGAAAGTCAAAGAAAGCAAGGGTAGAAGGAAGGATGAAAATAAAAAATTAAATAGGGTAAATAAAATAAAATCAAGACAAAGGAGATCAGCTGACAGGACTTTGCGATGGATCGGATTAAGATCAGATTTACCCAATTCGAGGAAAAGTTCCCAACGGCGGACATGTAGGCGACCCATCGGGACATGCAAGTGATGACGGACTCGGCACGCATGATTCTCGGTAAATAAATCCATTGCGTGTCAATTTATCCCCGAGGAGCGACTTTATTTCCAGAAAATAGAATGGAAGTTGCGGCCGTGGACGGTAGCACCTGCAGGTTCAAAGGCGCAAGGCCCCACCCACTAGATGCGAGTGCACGGCCCCGACTGCCGGCCGGGATGAGCTGCTCGCGTCATCAACGGACCATTGGTTCAACGCTGCACGCACTTCAATGGAATGCCCTGTCCACCACGTCGCGTTTGAGCAACCGTCTTTACATAGTTGATGACACGGAACCCATCCTCGGCGGCCTCCCAGGATGCAGCTGAACAAAGAGCGCCAACGCAAGATCCGGAATATGCTGCACAAGTCCCTTCCACAAGAAAACAGTCGAGAGCTCGCCCTGTAAGTGGATCTGCCCCGGCTCTATCGGTTGGGCCGTCCCCGACACGGTGGATTCCACACTTTCTCGACTGCAACCCACACTCACCCATCCTTAACACAGCCTCGAACGCAATCAACAGCTCTCTCCGCTCCTCCGCCTCCCACCCGAGCTCCGCAACCGAATCTTCGAGCTGATCCTCGACGTCGGCCAAATCAACGTCTGCTACAAACGCTGGGAGCATCGATCACGAACCACCAAAACCGGCCAGCGCTCTCACGAGACCGTCAACGGCGGGTTCTACTGCCGCATCCTCGACAAACACCAGAACCCCTGGCGTCACCCGCGAGATGGCGTGCGCCCTTCGCCTTCCTCCATACCCACAACCGCGTCGTCGCTGCCAAGTCCACGGCCACGGCGGGGTATGACGCTGCTCTCGCCCGTCTGTCGACAGTTGTACCACGAAACGGCGCTGCTGCCCTTTCGGCTGAACGCCTGGTCGTTTGACTCGTCGCATACTATGGACCGGTACATTCTGAAGGAGAAACGACTGCCGTTGGCGCAGCGCCGCGCGATACGATTGTTGTATGCGCAGACGGTGCTGACGTCGCCGGTGGAAAAGTATTTTGGGGGGTTGGAGGTGATTGTGCTTGGGACTGGGCTGACGATGATCAGGAGGGTGGAAGAGGAGGGAGACCCGGAGCGGGGGTATAGGAAGGTTGTGGCGTGGGATCTTTCGCATACAAAGTGGAAGTGAGGGCCTGGGCACGACTAAGAATTGCTCTGCGACGAAAACTAGGAGCTTCGTTGAGCTCAGAAGCGGAGTTGGTGGGTCTCGAAATCGGGGACTGGACATACATACATACGGCTTCAATCAGCAACGACCGCACAGTCGACATGATTTGAACTCGAATCCCAGTCCAATTCTTTCCGGAATGCCTTCTTACGGTCAAACGAGATATAAAACGCCATTTTCCTGCCATCCGTGCCCGCACAGTCCACAAGACTCGACAATTAGCCCTTAGTCATCACAACCCCCACCATGGACATACACGCCGCATTAAGCAATGGCGTTGTAAGTCACCTTGAACAGCTTCTTATAACCAGCGTTGACCTGGGCAACAACGATATCGCAGTTGGCCGTCCACCGGAGCGAGTACTGCGTGAACCACTCCTTCACTGTCGCCAGGGGCACCTGGGTCTTTCCCTGACGTGACAGATACCGGCGCAGATAATTCACCGCATCGGGCACATCATACGGCCGAGCGGCTTGGATGCCGCCTCCGGCGACCCGGTCGACCTTGCAGCAGAAGGCGTACTGCCACGGCGCGGCCAACACGGTCAGGCCGGGTTCCTGGAAGATGATTTCGTTCTGGGCATACGACTGCTCCGTCAGGGTATCCCGCTGGTCGCGCGGGATGAACAGGATAGTGCGGTTGTTGAACCACTCCGCATCGAGCTTCGGGTTCGCCTTGGCGGCGGCGGCTGCCCCCTCGACGATGAGCTTGAAGGCGGCGGGCGTCAGGCGGTTGTTGAAGAAGTCAACATCATGGGTGGACGTGCGGCTCTGCAGGTAGATGGTGTTCACCGCGCCGCCGACCGCAATGACGGTGACGTTGCCCTTCTTCTTGGTGATATAGGCGGCGACGGCCTTCAGAGACGCGAGCAGGGCGCCGCGGTCCAACTCCTCAAGGGGCTCATCCTGGCCTGGCGTCTTCTTGGGCGCGAGCTCAAGCAGCGACTTGGCGTTCTTCTTTTGTTGGAGACGAGACCACGATTGACCCATGGTGCGGCGCATAAGGGTGTACTAATAAAATACTAATATAAAATTGAAATTAAAGGTTGGTGGTTGAGCTTACGGAAGGTTGGAAGCTGGTTTCGAGATGCTACTATATTACTACCTACAGACCGAGAGGAACTACGAGGGTTTTATATCCATCGCTGCACCATTGTCCTTCTACTACTCCCACGGAGCGTACTCACAAGACTCAACATCCGTCTCCGCTCGGTCTGTTGGAGCGGCCGAGGGGGCTTTCACGGCGTCCTCCTTCCTTGACCTAGCTCGGGCGGTTTCAGGCTATGGAAATATAGCGGCCTTGAGCTTGATTCCAACCAGTTTTTGGTGACCAACACCGTGGAATGTGGCCAGTAGTGGGTGCCTTCACGACGGGGGCACAGTTGTGCGATGGGGTACGACTAGGGCCTAGAGGGTTTCTAGTCTCGTCCGATTCCTCTGAAGGCCGGCATTGGGGGCGACATGGGATTTGTGGTTGAAACGGGGGTCGTTGTCGGTGGGTATTGGTAAAAACTCGATGGATGTGTACCGGTATCGTCCTGCGCCCTTTGGGGGCTGCGGAGTGCGAACTGCGCCGCCGCGCGCGCGGTGCTCTACGCTGAAACGGTGTTCGTAAGTTGTGAGGTATGTATTCGTTGATGTTCGGGGGAGGATTTCCAACTTCAGACGTCGAATCTTAGGTAATTCGCTGCGCCATGACTTAACACTAGCAATCTGACACCACAGCGCCCGCGCCCCACTTTACCTCGATCTCTACCTATTATCAAGGGGGGTCTTCGGTCTTCCCCGTACGTCCCAAGTGTTTGACTTTGTGCCGCTCGACGAGGCTGCGAAAACACTCAAACGCAACTTCCATCTCTTTCGTTCCCCAACCGCCAATTCACGGCCTGTCTACGGCCTGTCTGTCTGTCTCTCTGTCCATCTATCGTCTCCAACTAAACCGTCGTCACCTACTTCCCATCATCGCCATGCCCAACATTACACGTTCCATCCGGGACCGCCTCCCCAAAAAAAAGCAACCACCCCCACCAACTGCACAACAATCACCACCACCACCACCACCCCTCTCCCAAACAGCCCCAACTGTCTCCTGGCTCCTCGCCCACCGCGCCGAACGCACCACCCAACCCGCCCTCACCAAAGGCCAAACCCCCCTCGCCTCCCTCTACCGCATGTACGAATATCTCACCATCAACCACATCAAAGCCCTCCGCTCCGAAATCGAGCGTTTCTTCAACCACCCCTCCTGGGCCGTCTCCGCCATCCCGGACCCGGCCGACCCCGACCCCCAGCGCTACGCCATCCTCGCTGGGATCCCGTCGTTGTTGGTGACTGCGTTTAATCGGTTGATTGAGAGGGGGTTGCCGAGGGGCAGTCCGTCGATTATTACGGGGGTGGAGATGGAGGAGGAGTTGAGGCGACGGCCGGTGGTGTTGGAGACGGAACCGGCTTGGGTGGGGAGGGTGCCAGCTTTGAAGGAGATGTTGGTTCTGCCGGGGCCTGGGGGGGAGGTGGCGGAGGGAGAGGAGAGGTATGGACGGTTGTTGAAGTTGGGAGTTGTTGTGGGGACGCCGCATGTTTTGTTTATATAAGGGTTTTGGTTTCTGGGTCTTTTCTTTTTCCCCCATGTTATGGTCTTATGAGAGCGATTCATGGTGTAGAGGGTTTAAGGCGCATCTGAGGACACCGCTTTGTAAGAGCGGAAATTGAGGTCCTAAGATCATCATCGGTCGGGCTAAACAGATCCCAGAAGCCCAAAAGGGGACATGTTCTCTCTTTACATATATTGTAGATCCCGTTCCCCACCCTTCATTTTGAACAGTGGAAAGCCGGTTGTCATTCTCACCCAGATACTATTTACTCCTAGCATTGATAAGGACCCAGTTGCCATCTCACGGAACTCGGTTTAGTCATGACAAACAAACTTCTTTAATTACTCGTTGGCCGAATGACACAAACCAACAGCTACAATTCTATCACGATGCACGAACCAAAGGGAGGAAGCAGAGTGGTTGATTCCGAATTCGGTAGTTACTAGATAATAATTAATAATTATCAATGATTCAGCCATTGATTCTGCGACAAAGACAGGGAGGAGAAACCGAGAAACCAAGGTACCTAGGGAAAGTTGGTGCTGGAACATACGGAGTACTTCGTACCGTACGTTATTTCCACTGCTTAGCGCTGACCATACGCGTATATTGAGACAAACGATATTCCATTGAGAGTCACATCCTCCGTTTCAAATGAATAATTAAGATAACTATTGCTTGATTGTTGACGGTAATTGCCTTTCTTTCATTATTGCCGGCTCTTCTGTGCCCAATGTTTAAACCCCGGTCCCTGTAAGTTAGCGGTTGTTGGGCGGCCTGTAACAGCCGCAGTCTGGCTCCTTCGGCCCCCAAGACGGCCCACAAGCGGGCGCTCCATCGCCGTTGCCTTGAACAACACCGAAAGTATCAGACACGTTCCTGAATTCTGTCCTCAATTTTGGATCCTGCGTGCCTTCAATTTTCAAACGACAGTTGATTCTCGCCCCGGAAATGAAACAACCCCGCTCAATCATTTTGCACGTATTGCCCGCTAAGACGAGCGCTATTGATCACTCTGTCCGTTAATCTGCGAAGCAAAGTTTAATCAATAATCATTTAATGTAATCCGAAACAAAACCTCAACCACAAGGGTTCAGTGTCTTTCAAACACCACACCATGCGCTTCTTCTCCCAACCCCAAACAGGCCTCGACGCCCTCCTCCACCGCCCGCGACCCAGCGCCTGGGACCAATTCCTCGCCCAGCCCTGCCTCTTCCTCGCGCGAAAACTCTACGTCTTCCACCACCCCCCAACCATTTACCCACAATCACACCCAACCCAACGCGTCGTCGTGGTCTGCATCTCCGACACCCACAACTCCCAACCCAAACTCCCTTCCGGCGACGTCCTCATCCACGCCGGCGACCTCACCCAATCCGGCACCTTCGCCGAACTCCAAACCACCCTCGCCTGGTTGCGCTCTCAACCCCATCCGATCAAAATCGTCGTCGCTGGTAACCATGACTTACTCCTCGATCCCAGCTGTGACAGCACCACCGCCCGGCACGTCACTACCGGGGGTTCTACCGCAGCAGAACAGCGCGCCGGCCTAGACTGGGGCGACCTGATATATCTTGAAAACCGCACCGTCACCGTCACCTGCCTCAACGGCCGACAGCTGCGTGTGCATGGCAGTCCGCTGACGCCGAAACACGGTAACTGGGCGTTTCAGTACCCGCGCGGAGCTGACAATGTGTGGAGGACGGAGGGCCAAGAGACGGACGACAACAACGACAAGAACGACAACGACGACAACGAGTCCCCGTATGCATCGTCGGGGGTAATCCCGAAGTACGTCGATGTGTTAGTCACACATGGCCCGCCAAAGGGGCATTTGGATTTGACGCAGGGCCTGGGGTGTGAGGGGTTGTTGGGAGCGTTGTGGCGGGCGCGGCCGCAGTTGCATGTGTTTGGGCATGTGCATGAGGGGGCTGGAGTGGAAAGTTTGAGGTATGATGAGGTGCAGAGGGCGTATGAGAAGACGGTAGTGGAAGGGGGTGGGGTGTGGAATTTGGTTGGGGTTTTGGTGCCCGCTGTTTGGGGGTGGTTGTGGTCGTCGACGCCGGTGGGATTCAAGAAAAGCGTGCGGACTCTGTTGGTGAATGCCGCGGTGGTTGGGGGGTTGAGGGATCAGGAGCGGCGGAAGCCTGTTATCGTGGTGATATAATTAGAAGGAGGGACGGTCAATAAGACAGAGAGAAAGTCCGGGGACATTGGGACGAGGTTCACGGAAATCCACCAGACGCTTCTGATTATCAGACACTCGTATTCATTAATATCGAACATCACTTGACACGCGTGTCAAATATCACCGAGCCCCGGCCGGCCAATTCCAGTTCCGGCAAAACGTCTCACGCCAATCTGGCCCGAATTCAGACTCCCAGATCCCAAACGTCGCCTCCGCAACCTCCTCGCTCGCATCTTTCCACTCCTCTGCCCGCGTCTCGTCCTCGTGTCTAGCCACCGTGGTGATATCGAAGCGGTGGCCAGCCCACACACCCCTGGTCATGATGTTGTCCGGGTTTTTCATAGAGACAGAGTTTGATGTTGACCAGCCGACGCGTGACATGACAATTTGGCCAAAACCCAACACATCGATGTGAGGGCCGTGGATGTATTCTGGTTTCAGGGCAATGGCTTCGGCGCGGACAAACTCTTTCGTCGTCAGGTTCCGAAGGATCCATGGCTGGTCTTCGGGGAAGTAGGTCGCCTGTTTGACGAAAATCTCGGGACGGGCCAGCGAGAACCCAATTTCCCTCGGTTTGTCGTACCCCTCTATCCTGTCGTTGCACTCGTAATAGATTTCTCTTGACTGGGATACCAGGTCGTGCTCCCCTTGCATCTTGGAGATCCCAGGAAAGCTGGTGTGATACAGGGTGAACGGGACCTTGAAAAAGGTGACATCGCCGACATCCTCTTCGCCTTCAAACCAATGGTCTCCGTCGAACGGTATAATGGTTTTCCGTTCACGAAATTCCTCTACCTCCTCCGCTGAGAACAGACCAGGGGGGTAGGAGCCCGGTTTGACGTCTTCTCCCACGCACACAATGTTCTGTCCCGCCCACGTCCCGAAGAAGGACGTGTAATAGTCGTGAACAAATTCCCGCCCGATCGCCCAGAAGTACCGGTTCGTAAGGCCCAGGCAGATGAGATCTGGAATGGGCTTGATGTGAGAGAAGACCAACCGATGGAGTTCCGTGGGAAGTCCGCAAAATGTGGCAGTGGCACGGGTGGTGACAATCTCCGGCGTGAGGTCGTGCTCATGGTCGTGGTTGTCGTCCTCGGCTTTTGCCCGCTTGTGTTGTTGTGGTGAGATGGCTGCCAGTTGTTCATCGTCATCAACTTTGCGCTTTGAGTCGCCGGCGGCCTTGTGGCGGGTGATATTAGTACCAAGACTCTCGCTTAGATGCTGTTGACTAGGTGCAGATGGCTCAGATGGGGCCTGTGGGGGGGTTTCGGAGATGGAATTGGGAGGTCGAATGGGGATAGCGAGGAGAGGGACGAGTTGCTCGGGTGAGCGATCGAAAAGCATCTCGCCCAGTTTGTAGCCGTAATCGAATGATAGCTTTGCCCGCGGGGCTACCATTCTGAAAGCTTGCCCCATCGCGAAGGCTTCCTACGTTGGAAGCCTGGATCTCGTGGCGGAAAAAAAGGAAGTTAGTAGGTAATGTAATGGGTTCACAGAGCCGGTCGGACGACGGGTGAAGAGAAAGGTTCGAAGAAGTCGTTCGTGGTGGCCAGGCAAACACCCCGATTTGGCATTGGGTGGAGTCGGTGCCTGATTTTGCCCTTGTTGCCCGTGAAATACTTGATACACGTAATTACCGAGCAAAACCACGGCTCGTGGTGCACTTCCAGCAGGTCAATACCCCTCAGGTTCTGAGTATTACTGTCTCCGTGTGGTATGTACGCGGTCGTTGTACAACACGCTTGATAATCACGCGACCCCGAGCCCATCAAGATACCACAGACGTTTTGATAAGCACCCACACGCATGAAAGTAAACAACGAACGCGAGACCCAACCCTGTCTTGTTTCTAGGAGAGCGTAGGGCAGCGAGCGGTCCAGACAAGGGTAAGACCTGGGGGCCCATGTTGCGATGACGTCGTCTCGATATGATATAAACACTTACGTGCATTTGTTAAGCCGGAGCATGTGGATGCCCTCGACCTTCCCGGTACTCAAATTATCGTCACGAGGAAGGTAAGAGAGTTCTTTACCTGTTTGTCGAATCGAATCGCCCGTTTGAAACAAGGACCCTAATTCTCTCTCATACTTTTCGTTGTCGACAACCTTGCGTTCAATGGCAGCGGCGGACCCTTGGCAGCAATCTTCGGACAGAACTTCCTCCACCTTGTAAGAAAAGGGACAATACCTAGGAGAAACATGATCTGCTACGAGATCGAAAGTGGCATCCACCGATGTCAGGCAGTGCCAGAACCACACGGCTCCAGACTCCCAACTCTCGTTCCTGATACGCGCCAGCACTGGCTTACTACCCTCGGCCATCACGCCCTCCCCGTCCTCTAAAACCTCCATGAACGCCTGGCGGACCTGGTCGAACTGGGCAAGATCGTCCCCACAAGCTCGTCGATGCCGCGTCCCGTGAGCCAGTAAGGTACGGAAATCATATCTGCGGGTAGCGAACAGATCCACTCCAGATCAATCAGGCAGGTGATGTTCCAGTCGTCGTCGACCAAGATGTTGCTTGCGTGGACGTCGGTCATTTGAACATGAAAGGGCCCGGCCCGGCGCTCCGGGGAAATGTAAAAATGCGAGACCGTCCTCAGCAACGCCCTAGCGGCCATCTGGCCACGACAGTCGGCGGCGTCGAAGACGGCGTCCCGGTGGGCGAGGAAGCTGCCGTCGTGCAGGGCGAGCATATCCGCTATGAACGGTTCAGTACGGCCTTACATTTCGTCGCGGGGTATTGTCCTCGGAGCGCCGCCGTTCTCTAGGATGGGGACGCAACAGGGCAGCGGTCGGTTCGTCAGCGTCACCGTGCTGTCGGCGTTGAACCGAAACGAACCTATCCGAGGCTGCGGGACGCGGGCCAAGGAGAGGATCAGTCGTGCCAGGCCTCGGAATGACGTCTGTTGCTTGGTCTTGTCGGTTCGGCCTTCCCGCTAGGTGTCGGAAAGCATACGCCCCGTATCCGGGCCAATGTACTTGAGCAGCATATATACCACACAGCATGGCGTTGTTGTTGTTATTATTGTTTGATTTCTTATCTGCCCAGGTCCATTTCGCTTATAAATACTGTTGAACTTCCCTAGCGTACATCCAGAAACCTTGGGCGACAGGATGTTCGCCCTTGTTTGACCTGCACGGAGATCCATGCCTCTAGCCTTTGACCCTGCCTCCAATTGTACCTAGACCTTCGGACTCGATACTGGTGTTCTGATATTTTTCTAGTTCTGCTGTTCCCCGTCCTTCTATAGCTTCTTGTTCTTGACTGATCGTAGCGGCCGGTCCGCTTGCCAGTTTATGCCTTGCTTGCTCGTATTCCGCGGCCTTCACAGTTCCGAGAATCTTAACAAGTTGATCCTATTTGTTCGGACACAGCCGCATTGTCGACTAATTTGTACTAAAAACCAAGCTTCTTAATCTCTTGTGATTGCTCAAACGTTGCGGTGCCGGGATCATCACCGGAGCACAGTATCGGCCCGCCGATCACGGAAATGTAAATACCCCTGAATGCGTCAACAACAGGGGTTAACACGACACTGGAGTTTGATGCCAGGAAATATTCGCTAAATGTATTGTGGCAAACAAGGGTTGTAGATTTATTGTGCTCGTTGATAGTTGTTTGCTTTAGGACATGACCACATCACCGAAAGGCCTTTGTGTCGGATGTCGCTCGACTGACGCGACTGTGCTCAAACATGACTCTGTGGGATGATTGTTAGCCCTTCTTCGGAGTTGTAAATACACTTGATGGATGTGACTTCTCTGTTGTTGCTTTCCTCATCTGAATAGCATTCGCGAATGTGGTTTGACGACGGTGTCGATCAGGATAGCTCCACGACGGTCTCTCCCTGTTGCTGGAGGATAACTAGGAGTGGTTATACTCCCTAAACAATAAAGCAGCTTGCTTCTTGGTCTATTTAAGGCGATGGAAAGCGCCCCTAGCTGAGGGAGGGCCGGTGTATGCGCAACCCCAACGGCAGAGCGAGCCCTGGGGGGAGCTTGCTTGCTTGCCAGATTGACTGTAGCGCTCTCAGAATCCATTTACAGACAACAAAGAGAGCAAAGCTTGCTACTGGGAACTAAATAAATAGTCATGATAAGGTCGAAGCGAGAGTACAGCAACACTGAGCCACCAACTCATTATATAGGGCTCCCCTAACCGTAGAACCGTAGAGCACAGCTCTCCACCGCAGGAAGCACGATGATAGGTAGACGCGGTGGTCAAGACGACCCCCCACCCACTTGTTCAACCAGCCTGCCAGGCACGGCCATACTACCCTCTACTCGTTCGAAAATTTTCACTCCCTTCTTGCCGTCCATCTTCTGAAATCAACACCGCCTTTCTATCTAGCTGTGGGGCTTGCCGCGCGGAACTGGCAGATGCGCAGCCCTGGAGGGACTATACATTCTTTCGTCCTCGTCCATTTTCTCTCTCGCACTTTTCTTTTTTCTTTCGGCAAATTGCACATCGCTACCATCGATCACCATGCATAACGTATAAACTTACTCTCAGAACCAAACAAAAAACATTAAACACAAAATGGCGTAAGTCCTTCTTTAATTACTTTGGTCACCTTTCATCCCTCTACTTTCTTTCCCGTTCACTGACGCGTACTGTCTGCCCATCGGCTGGAGCAATCGCTGCGGTTCCTTTTCCTGCCGCGGAACATCTTCCCATCTCGCCCTATTTAGAAAAGCTAACCAGTTCATCCCCATCGCAACAGGCACCGCGAGGCGCTCGACTACGCTAGCCGTAAGTTAATCAATCATCATTCCCATACCCTCCCCTCTGCTCCCCCCAAATCTTCCATCGTCGCACTCTCCCCAACCCCCAAATCCCTCTAATCATTTGCGATCCCATCACAGAGAGAACCTGGTTAGTGCCGTTTGACATTCAGGTTAGCTACCTGGTCAACCGCCATGTCCGCGCAGGCGGCGTTGGATGGGGTCCTCTGTACGCAGAGGCTTGGTGGAAAGCGTTCTGGGCCGAGCGAGGCAGTGCGGAGGAGCAATGGTATAATGCCATTGTCTCGGAATTGGTGATGCGTGGTTCGTTTTGATTTTCTTTGTTTTTTTATTCCTGTTGCTTTCTTTGCGGTTTCCTTCTTCCTTCCTTGCGCTCCTAACCCAGGCATTTCTCTTTGTTTCGCCTTCCTTGCTCTGGAATTTCTTGATTCTTTCAAGTTCTTGCGGGAGTGTGCTAACTGACTTTTCTGTTTTCCAAGACTTTTGTAGAGTCACTGTCGCGTGCGCCCGCGCCGGGGTTATTCCTGCCCTGACTGGCCGGCTTGTTTGGTACTGGTATGTTTATTCATCACCTCCGTTGTCATTAACCTCATTCTCTCGGTCCTCCCTTATCACTCAATTACTTCACCTTTTGTTACCTCGTGCTAATTCTTTCGAATCAACAGTACAAAGAAACAAGAATAATCGTCAAAGAATAACTTGGCAACCTCCGGGTCAGCAGACTCCAGCAAAGATCATGACCGATGCATGGGACTGTCCGGTCGTCGCGCAAGAAGTTTGCAGCTTCTTGCCGGCTGGACAGTCTCGTGGCCGTCAGCCCTGTTGGGTTCAATCCGCGTCGGTCAACGACGATCCTGGGCCCTGGCGGGGCTGCATGGTCTTGACTGGTGTCTGCTGCCCCGGAGGTTGTCAAGTTATTATCTTGATTTTCGGCCGTCCAGTCCGGTGGTGAGTCAGACCAGCAACGCGCCTTATCCCGGGCTGGTGTGGCCGACAATGGACTGGTTCGGCTTCGCGGCTACCTTCAATCCTATGCAGCAGCGTTGGGTGGTGTGGTGGGCAGCTGAGATGGCGATTAACCAAATGCAAGGTTATTTGCTGGTGTGGTGGGTTGTTGAGATGGCCATCAACCAGATGCAGGGCTACCCGATCTGGTGGTGTGCTGGGAAGCTAAGATGTATGATTTCTGTGGCAGGTTTGGGGCAGGCCTCGTGGTTTGGAAGTTGCCAGGACTTGTGTTAGTACCGGGTATTGGATATATGTTAGTGATGGATGAGGGAAGGATGTATATAACAGTCATTTGTGGGATATTTTTGGGTGGTCAATTTAGGGGAACAGAGAAGAAAATCATTAAAACTACACATGTGGTCCTGATATATGATGTGAAGGCGTAATGTTTACGTAGTTGTGTGGGCATGGCTGCTTGTTCTGATCTTGGTGGGAGCTGAGTCTGGGTTGTTGGTGATTATACAACTTGTGCTTGGTGTTGAGAACTAGTGCCCTGGCGGTGTGACGGCGTTGAGCTCGGCGAAGGGGGTTCGTGTTTTATAATCTAAATTTCATCTTCTTTTTGTTTTTAACTATATTTTACTGTTACCCCAGGGATCCTTCTTCTTACTCGTTTTCCTTTGGGTTATTAAAGGTTATATTCTTGAGTTCTAGACGGTGGATCGAGGTTCAAGTCTGTAGATCCTCACTCATAGCTAATTATGGCATGGAAGGACGAAGACATCGACACTTGGATGGACTTGGGTTGTCAACCATTGCATGCGGGAGTTCCTTCGGAGTTGAGCTCCGTCTTAGGCTTGTGAACGTTGCCATATGCGATCCTAAAAACACCCGAGCGTCACCACTTACATGTTTCTTGTTTCGTTTCAAAAAAATCATTTTATCCTCCGTATTCAGGAACAGAATAAACAAGGCATCTGAAACAAAAAATCAAAACCTGCCTGGGCTGTGCTCACCGACACATTCGGACGACGAGCAACGCCTTACTGCGGGGCCATCACAGGAAGTTGCCTGCGCTGCGGCCAATGGTGTCGATTGGGGTGTGGTTGACTGGTTGTTTTGGGCCAAGTCACCCGGCCAAGGCGAGCTGGGGACAATTTCCCATGCACACCTCAGCGACGCAGCTGACCTGGAACAAGCGGGGTGGGTGTGCCTTTTTATTTCAGGTGTGTTGAAAATTGTTAAATATGTCGTCGGTCTAACGTTGCTGTGCTGTCAGATATTCCAAACTGTCAAACATATTCTGCTCGTCATAATTACTAGCATCCAACTTCCCACGCTCCTTTCGGCATAAATACCTAGAGTCGCCAACATTTTACATTCACCGTTCATTTTCAATATTACTATTTTACCGCTGTTTGCAACTTTTCTGGCCCGATTACGATCTTGATACCCCCGAGTTTTGGACGGAAAGAAACCAAAAAACCAACAAAAAATTGATGCGTCATGTGCCAACAAATGTACCCCCGCATCCGATACAGCTGTTTCCACGAAGTCGAACAGCTGCCCTACATTGTCGCGTGCAAAGCACGAGGAGAGTGCGACACACCGAGGAATAATTTCCAATTAGGCATGACGGCAAAGAGAGGGAGGTGCCCGGACTGTGTGGAACGATACGGGCCTGGGAGACAGAGACGTCGGTTACTGCCGCCTACTTGGTCGATGAATATCATGCAAGTTAGGTCGGAGTGAAGGTTGGGGCGTTGGGTTTACATCAAGGGGGCTTTCGGGTTGATTGTGGTGTGGCAGCGTGGCTTGGGTTGCCAAGAGGATCATAACGGGTTACGAACGCGACGAACATGACGGACGTGACGAACAGACGACGCCAATGATGATGACTTTTTGATTCGATTCTGGTTTGGAGGAGTTTTTTTTTCATTCGTAGGGTATAGGGAATTAGGGAACAAGTACATTTCGAGAGTTCGAGGAGAGCTTCAAGATTATTAATCGCTTGTGTGCTTGTGGTGTTCTCCAATTGTTCCGTCTGACGGCCTGACGCACTTGAAAGCGTCATCCATTTCTTGGCTTCGCTGCGTTTCCCTTTTCGGACTTCCGTCGAACATACGAATGTGGCTGCCGTCTCCAAAACACACTCTCCTGATTACTCAACTGTCCTTTTTCACTCCTGTCCGCCAACGCATTCCTGCTGAACTTAGAAAATATCGAACCTTGGCTCAACACCACAATTCCAAGCGAGGACGCCTCGAACGACGGCAACAAGGAGGAAGTCGTCAGTCTCGCGCTTGGCGTGTGTCAATGTTCATCACTGGAGGGCAGAGCGAGGAGGGGCAAAGGGATCAACATGTCGAGATGCTCAACGGGGATATAAACCGCGCCTTGTCGCGCACAATGACAACATGATCGACTCGACTCTTCACCACAACTCCTCACATTATCATCCATCTTGACCACAAAGTACAAACCATCAACCAAACCAACACTTAACCACTTATCACTCCCAACACCGCTCAAAATGCACATCACCGTCGTCCCCGCCTCCCCCAAAACAGGCCTCGCCACCATCCGCGCCCTCCTCGCCGACCCCCGCCAACCGACCATCCGTGGCTACTACCGCAACCTGTCCAAGGTCCCCGCCGAGCTGGCTGCGCAGCACCCGCGCTTCGAAGCTGTCCGGGGCGACGTCGAGGATTTGGAGACTCTCGACTTTGCCGGGTCGGACGCTGTCTTCAACATCACGCCGCCGTTGTATCAGGAAGGGAGGGACATTGTTGCGCATGCGCGGGTGGTGTCGGAGAATGTGAAGACGGCGGTACGCAAGGCGGGGGTGCGGAAGGTGGTGTTGTTGTCGAGTGTTGGGGCTCAGTATGGGAGTGGGACGGTGAGTATTCGATATTTATCTACTTGAGAGACGACTGCTGGGATAAGGCTGACATGGGCTTCAGGGTGAGATCCTCAGCAACCACGCGGCCGAAGTCGCCCTGGCCGACGCTGCGCCCGAGGTTGCCTTTGTGCGATGCACCTACTTCATGGAGAACTGGGCGACTGCTCTCGAGACGCTGCCGGCGGGCTTCTTCTTCTCTACTCTGACTCCGCTCGACTTCCCGCTGCCTATGGTATGTTCTCCTGGAATTCTATTCTTCGCATCCTCAGTTGGGATTAGAGATCAAGCTAGCGCGGGGATTAAACTAATCCACTACCAACCATAGGTCGCAATCAAAGACATCGGCCTCACCTGCGCCGACGAACTCCTCACCCCCCCTTCCTCCTCCCCCAGCCCAATCATCTACGAGCTCCGTGGCCCGCGTGAGTACACCACTGTCGACGTGCAACAGGCCATCGCCCAGGCCACAGGCAAAGAGATCGAGGTCCGCCCCGTGGAAAAGGACGGCCTGGATGCGTTCTACGCCGCGGTGTTTCCGCCCAGCGTAGCCAAGTTGTTTGCTGAGATGAACCGGAGCTTTTTGGAGGGTGGGATTCTGGCCCTGGATCCGGAGCCGACCAAGGGGGAGACGAAGTATGGGAAGACGGAGTTGGGGGAGGTGATTCGGGGGCTGGTGGGCGTGGATGAGTTGGATTAGGGATTGAAGGAGGACAAAAGTGAATCTGAGAAATGAACGGGTTGATTCTTTACGAATTAACTAATTACTTGACTTCAAGTTCTGCTAAACACCATGAGAAGGGTAAGGAGGGACGATGAATTTTGTCTTAAGCTTGGGCCTAGAGTATTACGATGCGGGTTCGTTCCTGGCGGTACCTAGATAATTATGCAGTGGTTCTGCATAAACTGCACAAACTGGAACTTGCCTGTCCTTTCCCGTTTGTATTAATTACTTAGTGTAGGAACTATAAGCTCACCTTACCCAATCATCCCAGGCACCTTCCCGTGGCTCTCCAGGCGAGCAACCGAAAGACAGCCCGTAAGCCTGGCCACGAGGCCTCCGTCACGCCTTCCTAGATAATTTTACGCGTTCCAGGTTTCTTGTTTTGCAGGTGGGCTGGGTTGCAAACATGCTGCACGAAACTCATTGGCCGACGAAGCTGGCTGTTGACCAAACGCCCTTTCCTGTCCGCATTCTATCCATCGTCAAATCCACAACCAAGCGCGAACCCATAGTAACTGCTGTCCCAGGACCGGGACCAGCGAGGCGGACCATCAACCGAAGTTCAAAACAAGGCAACAACGACTGATCTTTATTCCATCGATTCTTTTGGTGGTTGTTGACCAAAGTAGCAAACCAGACGCCGCATAATTACGATCTTGCGAGGCACTCAATGCCACGCATGAGTCGCTCACGGGTTGCCTGGCTGCTTTCGAAGGTGCGTCAGAAAAAAACGCGACTCTCTCAGTTCTAGTGATCAAATTATGAGCCATCAGGGCCGGGCTCACACAGACGAAAATGGCAGCATGTTAATCCAGGTTTGAGGCAATACTCCGTTTACCCAAAAGCGAGGGGATCTCACGACGCCTTTAAGGAGGCGCTTGAATCACCGCTGCGCCATGATCGTCCCTCCCTGGAACTACGCCCATCAAAATACGCCCGGGAAACATGGCTCTCGGGATTCAATAAACAGCTGGCTGCCCTCCAAAAATTGCAGGGAATGTATCCCAACCAGGCGCCTGAGTGTGTTTTACGGCTACCCCGGGCATATCCGCCATGCGTAAAGCCGCTCGCCGAACTCAAGAAGACAGTGATTGATGACCTACGACTAGATACTCACCATCGAGGGACCTACCTGGTCGTGCGGTCATTGACGCCCCAAAATTCGATGACGGGAATTTCAGCAATCGTAGAAGATGAAATGGGCGACGTGCTGATGGTCCAGCTCTGGCGGCAACATAGGGACGACCGAGACCCCCTCGTCGACAAGGGTACTGTCATGCTCTTAAAGGAACCGTATCTAAAGGGCACGGCGGACGGCAAGTACCTGCTCCGTGTAGATCACGTATCGGACGTCGTTTTTGTCCTCGACCACGACGAACGGATGCCCGCCGTGTGGAGAACAAAGGTTGGTCACGGCGACACCGCCCAGACTTGGAGGGTGCACGGCGACAAGCATCGCGACGCATCCCGATATCGGTCCGCCATCAAGTGGTAAGTTAACCTCATGAATTGAAAGTTGTAAGGGGATCGAGATCTAACCGCCACCGTTCCCTAGTACAGCTACACCCGGTCGTTAGCCTGTTCCCCGACTTTGGAAGAAGAATGCATTGCTAGGATTGGCCGGTCCCAGGCGTTCCACGAGTCCGAACAATACGAAGCCGCGCTCTCCGATGCGGAGATCGCGGTGAATACTGGGACAGCGTTCCGCCATCTGGCTGAGAAAGCGCGGTTTCGCCAGGCCGAGGTACTCTACGCGCTCCAGAGATACCAAGCGTGCTACGACGTACTGGCGGCGTTATGCCGCGATTCCCCTTACCATACGACTGCTAAAGCCTTGCTACACCGCGCCATAGCCAGAGTTACTGAACAGACGTATGGCACCTACCCCTTCCTAGATATGCAGGCCGAGGCAAGGAAACGCCAGACACCGGAACTGGGCCATGCAACCTATATCGGCCCCGTCCGGATCCAAGACGCAGGCTCTCGCGGCCGTGGCGTCTTTACCACAAAGCCAGTCAAATTGGGAGAGCTACTCTTTTGTGAGAAGGCATTTGCCACCTCTTGGGGTGATGAAGGCCTTGGTAAACGCACAAAAATAAAAATGGAAGTGGACACGGACCCAGCGGGTTTCAACTTCCACGGCAAGACGGTGGCAGAATGCAATGCGATCATCCGGAAGATGCAGGCAAGCCCGTCCTGCATTCCGAAAGTCGTCGATTTGTATCATGGCCTCTACCCGTCTCGTCTTAGTAATGGACTTGTCGACGGCCAGCCGGTCATCGACAGGTGTGTTTGCTTCCTTTGTGCACCACAGTTCCCACCGTCTCAAGTATTGGGCTGACTAAGGTAACCTAGTTTCCAGATCCGTCACATCGTGCGCTTCAACTCCTTCGCCGTGCCTCGCTCCAGTCACAATCATGTTTTTAGAACTGAGTCCAAACCCGAGTTTCAAACCGACGCTAGCGGAGTATGGACTTTTGCCTCACACGTAAATCACTCTTGCGCATACAACGCTCACCGCGCGTTTATCGGGGACTTTATCATTTTCCGCGCCGCACAAGACCTACCTGCCGGCACAGAAATCACCACATGGTACGTCCTGCCGTCGCAGATTAGCGAAGTCAGCCAGCAGAGCCCGTTTGAGACCTGGGGTTTTGAGTGTGGCTGTGCAATGTGCACCGAGGCGAAGGAGATAGGCAGTGATGTGCGCACGAAGCGAAACGCGTTGCTCACGGAGTTGTCTTCGATGATCCAGGGTCAGATGGACGAGGTAGTACGGACCACGGTTTCGTGGGACCGGGTACTGAGGCGGGTGGAGAGCGGCGTGCGCGAGCTGGAACAAACGTTTGCGCAGTCGGCGGTAGAAGTGCCGCGGAGATGGTTGGCCAACTTGCTGTTCGATTTCGTACGGATGGGGTTGAACAGACCCATACACCCTAAGGTCATGACAACACATCGTGCGGTGCAGCTTCTCCTGTGGTGTTTGCGATCTCTTGGCTTCGTGATCGAGGGAGGGGAGCGCGGAACACTTCGCGTTAAACGGTGGGGCCTGCTGTCGGTTGACGGGGCTGATGCGATGTCTTGTTGGCTTTCTCTCCGAAGAGCGTACCAAGAGACCGCACCGGAGCTCGTGACGCCGGCAGAGGAGTATGCTCGCATGGCGTACCTGATTCATATGGGAGAGGACGAGACATTTTCGACGACGATAGAAGGCACGAAGACTTCTAGCGCGGGTCCCTCCCGGCCACCACTTTCAAAAACCAAGTCTCGACCCTCTCGTCCTCCCAAACCAGCGGCTCCGTCGCGTTGGAAGAGGACCATGTGTACTTACACGCCGGCAGATCATGATACTACTCAGCTGTACAGCTCGCGACGCGATTGATGTGAACATCGGTCAGATTGCATGTACCTATCTTGGGTTAATAGTGACCGCAATTGAGGAGCACAACGGCCGCAGTTAGATGGTGTTGGCTAGGTCGTGAGGGTTTGGACGTTGGATCTGAGGATTTCTAGGATTGGGCCATGTATTGGTCGAAAGAATACCTCTATGTTAGTCGTTCGGTGAGGAGCGGTTTAGGCCGATGTTTGGGAGTAATACTGAGACCTCTTCACGTTGGGATCTTTTGTCGGTTGTTTACACGTACTTCCATGTAGGCTTGCAGCTGGCGAGTAGCTAATACAATCTTGCTAATATTATTTTATCTTGAGTCTCCTGCCGTGTGTTTCTTTTCGTGTGATTACCGAAGCAAGAGGTTTCATGAGTCAATCGGGTTACCCCCGTGCATCCGTCACATCCATCCCATTTCTTCAGGAGCTCAACACACAAAATAGCCGAAAACGACAGGATAGCTCAGGCATGGTAGACACGATACTCGATCGTAAACTCCTGTTGACTGGAAACTATAATATCACCATACGAGTCCCATTTCCCTTTTATCTATCCCTGCTCACCTACTGTCTACCATTGTTTCCCATCCCAACCCTACTGACTTTCCTCCGGCCACACATCATACCCAAACGTATCCTTCATATTCACAAACCGCACATGTCTCCCCTTCGCCACCGCCTGCACCGCCTCAAAGTCCTCATCCGACAACTCCGGCACCTGGAAATTACTCTCAATCCGACTCGGCGTCGAGCTCTTCGGCAACACCACATACCCCCTGCGCAATCCCCACGCCAACAGCACCTGTGCTAGATTGTGCCCGCTGCGCTCTGCGACTTGCTTGAGGGTCGCGTTCTCCCGGACGGTTTCCCCTGTTGAGGGTACTTGGTTTTGGCTGCCGAGAGGGGAGTAAGCTGCGGGAAGGATGTTGTGGGCGAAGCAGAACTGGACGAGCTCTTCGTTGGGGAGGAAGGGGTGGATTTCGATTTGGTTGACGGCCGGGGGGATGCGGGCGAAGGAGAGGAGTTGTTCCAGGCCTGGGATCGTCCAGTTGGAGACGCCGATGGCGCGGGCTTTGCCGGTGTCGATGGCGTGTTCCATCGCGCGCCAGGTTGGCTCCGGGTTGGTGGTGAGCGGGTGGTTGATGATGTATTTCCCGTCGGGGCCGAGTTGGACGGAGTGGGAGGGGTCGTTGGGGACCTTTTCCGCTGCGATGGGCCAGTGGACTAGGAAGAGGTCGATGTAGTCTGTTTTGAGCTTGGTGAGGGAGTTGGCGAGGGACCATGCTACATCTTCGGGCGCGTGTAGGTGGTTCCAGACTTTGGTGCAGAGGAAGATGTCTTTGCGGGTGAGGGAAGGGGTGCGGGCGAGGAAGTCGGACAGGGCGTCGCCAACTTCGTCTTCGTTTTGGTAGAACCAGGCGCAGTCGAGGTGGCGGTAGCCGACGTCGAGGGCTTTGGTTACGGCGGCGTAGGTCTCGCCTTTGGCACCTTCGTTGGCGAAGGTGCCGAAGCCGATGGCGGGGATGGTCACGCCGTTGTTGAGGGTGTAGGTTTTGGAGGCCATGGTGTCTGCTATTCTCTTTTTCTTTTCTTTTGGTTCTTCTCTTTTCCTCTTCTGTTTTTGAACAATATGATGGAGATGATGAGATGGTTTCAGTATCAGTATCTAGGACACAAAGCTTGGTGTTGTCGACGGTGTATTAGACAGGGAGTAGCTGAGGTGAGCTCTGTCTGCTCAGTGCTAGCACTCGACTACGTCAGATATCGGATGTGGATGAGTTGTGGATATGGAAGCCCCTGAGTCCACTTTCACTTTCAGTGTTTGGCTGATGGAGACAAGAGCAGATAATTAACCACAGCTGTCCCGTTTTATTTTCACCGATGTTTTCTACTTGGATCAGTTTACCGCGGGTATGACAAACATTTTTTGCCTTGGTCCTGTTTTTAGAAGATCTGAATTTTCCTCTTTTTGGCCTCATTTTTGGATTTTCGGCACTCCCGTCTTGCCGTCCAGCCGTGCAAGTACACTAATAGTAAACGACTGGGTCGCACGTTCTGTGCTACTGCGAGATGTACCGGATCCGTACAAGCGAACGGACCACTAAGACAACGGAGTGCCTGAACATCCCCGATCCACAATATGACGTCGTCCTCCGGAACCGACCTCTTCTTTTGTCACTGATCTGGCGCCATCACCGGGAATTTGCGGGCTTTTTTTGTCGGAACGTCAATAGACGGCAAGACGGTCAGTTTTACCTTGGTGGGTTGGTGGGGGTCAGCTTCAGTGGGCTGAGTGGATTGAGCTGCCACGCTCCCTGCATGAAGTGCGGCCAAAGAAACCCATAGGAAAAGAGAAAAAAACCCAAAAAAAAAAAAAAAAAAAAGCCTCGCACAGGGTTGCTACTGGGTTGTTCGCAGGTTGATACCGGATTCTGCTTGGTCGATACGGAGTTATACTGGGTCCGGACGGGTATCAGTCCCGGTTTTCTGGAGCTTTTCGGTCCACATCCCGGTCCACATGCCGGAGCTTATTCGAGCTCGGATCGCCAGGGACCCGAGTCATGCCCTGGCACATCTCCCGAGTCCCTCCGTGCATTCCGCCGCCTTGGCCCGCAACGCCCGGTGCTAGTGGTGTGCTGGTGGTGTGCTGGTGTTACGGCGGCTTGCTTGGCTTGCTTGGCTGGTAAGTTGTGCCGGTGAGTGCCGGGACCCATCTTTTTTCCGATTTTTTATTTTTATTTTTATATTTTTTTCTTTTACGTTCTTTCGCTCGCACCTGTAACAAGCTTTCCCTGGAACGTCGCACGCGCGATCTCGCCCCTGGTTGGCCACCGGAGAAAATCAACGGGGTCTCCTGGCTCCGCTGATGCCCCTCCACTCTCCCGAGAGGGCTGGGTGTGTGAGTGTGTGTCGAGTTGTGTGAGATGTCGGAGTCGTGGGGGCCTGTGACGCCATCGACGAGTCTGGAATCTCGGATTCCTGACAATGACGTCCTCTGCCTGCAGTAGCATCACGACGAGCTGTCAGGAGAGCGACAGTTGATGTTCGATAACCCGAGTAGGACATGTCAATCGTGATTCTAGGGATTATTATGCCATTAATGATAAAGAAAGACAAACATCAGGGAAATAGCAAAACCTGACATGTGAACTTACCTCGTACGGCTCGCCGGCACACATGCGTCTCCATTCCCTCGAGGACCCCTGTGGAAATTTCTCAACCGCCACCCCATACTGGCGTCATACTGGGGCCCAGGGGTGGATATCTTGGGCCATTATCTGACACCGCCCTTGGGCTGATAGGCGAAAACGAAAGCAGGAGGACCTCAGTCATGCGAAACGACTGGAGCTGAGCGGCCTCCGAGCGACGCGGGTTGGGACGCGGGAGGGAACATGGACAGGACGGCTTCACCGATGGATTCGTTGTGTGTGTTCCAAGCGTGTTGTTCCGAGGGTTTGAGGAGGGCGAGGTGGATTGGGAAGTTCCATGCTTGAGGCGAGGGGGAAGCCTGGGGATTTTGTTGGTGTGGCATATAAGAAAGGCTTCGTCTCAAGATGTGGTTGCGAGTCGTTCTTGCTTGCTTATCTCACTCATCTTGATACCCAATACCCTCTATGCTCAGATTCCTCGAGTTTCCCAACGTTCTCTCCTTTCTTCATCTTGTTGGATCGCTTTAGACCAGACTTTAGACTTCGACACATCTTCACCATGTCCCAGCCCGGCTTCAAGGAGGTCGACTTCGGCTCGTCCCCCAAGAAACACACAATGCACACGCCCCCAGACTCACCGGAGAAGACCACCCACCCCAAGGACTTCCCCATCCTCCCCAAGAACAAAGATGGTCCTAGCCCATCAACCACCGCCAGCCAGGCCTCCTCGGCCAAACAAAGCCAATCCCAATCCCCAAGCAGCAGCCGCCGCAACCCCAGCATGACGCTAAACCTCGAGCACAACCTCGCCATCCCGAGCTCCCCAAGCCATGCCACTTCCGGCTCCGGCTCGCACAACACCATCGAGGTGCCCGCGCTGCGGTCCCCGGAAGCCGAGGTCTCGCAGTTCATGCACCACCTCTCATCCTTGCCGTCGACCAAGGAACGTCGCGTGTCCCGCAACTCGTTCGGCGCCGCCCTGCCCATCCCCAAGAGCAAGCGGCAGAGCCGTCTCAGCAGCGTGACCTACCCCGCCGAGGAGGTGCAGGGAGCGCTGGAGGCCGCGGCTAAGAAGAAGGGTTCCACAGGGTCAGGAAGTAAAGCAGTCGGGGGGACGGGCCTGACGCAGCGGGATATCCTCGCGTCGCAGGTGCAGGATGTGCTGGCGGATAAAGTCAAGGCGGCCAAGAACATGGCGTTTGTGTTTGACATTGACGGCGTGCTGGTTCACGGCGACCGGTTGATCCCGCAGGGCCAGCAAACTCTGAACATGCTCAACGGAGATAACCAACTGGGGATCAAGATCCCGCACATCTTCTTGACCAACGGCTCCGGCAAGCCGGAACTCGCTCGCACCGAGCAGCTCACCCGCATCTTGGGCAACCACATCGACACGGATCAGTTCATCCAGAGCCACACGCCCATGCGCGCCCTGGCGGAGTACTACAAGACCGTGCTAGTTGTGGGTGGTGAGGGTTACCGCTGTCGTGACGTCGCCGAGCAGTACGGCTTCGAAGACATCATCGTGCCAAACGACATCGTGGCATGGGACCCGTCGATCGCACCTTACCGGGTGTTCACCGACGAGGAGCGCGCATCCTCGCGCCCGCGGGATTTCACCAAGACCCAGATCGACGCAATCCTCGTGTTCTCAGACTCGCGCGACTACGCGACGGACATGCAAATCATCGTGGACCTGCTGCGGTCCGAGAACGGGCGGTTCGGCACCATCGCTGCTGATCCGGTGTCCCAGCGCATCCCGATCTACTTCTCCCAGGGTGATCTGCTGTGCCCGACAGAGCACCCCATCCCGCGTATGAGCCAGGGAGCGTTCCGCATCGGCTTGGAGGCCATGTACAAAGCGCTGACGGGGGTGGAGTTGGAGCGTGTGGTGTACGGCAAGCCGGAGCTGGCGACGTATAAGTATGCGGACGAGGTGATTGCGTCGTGGATGGAGGAGCTGCACGGGGAGGAGCGGGTGCCGCAGAATGTGTACATGATCGGTGACAACCCGGCGTCTGATATTGTGGGCGGGAATATGTACGGGTGGAACACGTGCCTGGTGCGGACGGGCGTGTTTCAGGGCGGGGAGAATGATGAGGAGAACCCGGCGAACTTTGGCGTGTTTAAGAATGTGTGGGAGGCGGTCACCACGGCGTGCAAGAAGGAGTTGGGTGAGGACTTTGTGTTTAAGTGGGATGAGAAGGTTGTCAACCCGGTATTACGGGACAGTGCGGGGTCTGCGATTGAGGTGTAGTATTGGGATCTCTGTTTTTCTTATATTGTAGGTTTCTCATGTTGCATTCCAGGTTACTCGTTGGCTGCTTATTCCTTTGCTGTTCCTTTTTTTGTCAGTGTTGCCGTCAAGTAGGAGCTTGATGTACCTACAGTTCATGTATAAACGGGAGAAGACATAGATGCTTCGAATACCATGGATGGACGAGGTAAATTTGGCTGTCTGTTTGAAACAGCGTTGCGTAGTGATTTGCCGCTATTTCGATTATGGTAACTTGAAAGGTGCGTCAAGTTGAAGAACTGAAGACCTAGTCGCCATACAATTAGCCAGACAGTAACAGCGTTCCGGCCCACGGCAACCTCTCATTGCAATCCCTCTTTCCGCGGCGGCCTTAGCTCCTTCCCCGGGCCTTTATAACCCGCCCTTGGGCTATTCCTTCCAAAAGCTCCCCCATTCGGCAAATGCTTGACCTTGCGGATGGCGCATTTGGGGGAGCGCGGGCAGCCACCAAGCTTGCCCGTTATACCGCGGCCCGGGTTCAACTCCCGGGCCGGTCACAAGTAAAACCCTCCCGTGGGTTTTCGTAGCCGTCCACTCCACCTTCCTTCGAGAAAGGGGATGTGGGCGGTGAGCTTTTTGTGTTTTCCTTTTATTTTCATTTAAACGGCTTATCAGTAATACCCGGAATCCTAGGCCATCGCCCGTTTTGTATCGTCTCCGGAGTTGTTTTAACGGACGTTCGATGGGACAAATAATCGGCCCACAGCTTTACGTTCACATCAACACTTGGAATCTCAACGTCACTGATGGATGGCTTAATGTTCAGAAGCCCGTGGGGGTACCGACTGCGATTTAGGGGCCACATGGCCGCAATTCCTTGGCTTCGAGGTCGCAAATGGCCACAGTTTGCCTCAGTAATTGCAGCATCACGGCCATACCCGATTCGGCGCATTTCTGCAGTTGGCCCGAGTTCATGCACCATGCATGGTCAGGTGATGTAAATTCGACCTCCCCTCTTCTCCCTAGCCAGCAAGTAAAACATCACGCACCAGGCAGAAAATATTATCCAACACAAAGTGACATGCTAACAACTTGACCCAGGTCTTGGCTCCGACTCTTTTGTCCCTTTCTTTACCCCTTGCCAACCCCATCATCATGTCCTCCTTAACTACAAATCCGGCCAACGCAGACGAGGATGTGAGAACCAACCTGGACCCGACGCCACTACTATTCAACGACGTGTATTTTGATCGCCAATCCGAATCCACCTTCTCCCCGTCCCCGTCTACCTGGGCGCCATTCTCCCGCCTTCCAACGGAACTGCGTCTACACATCTGGAAGCTTTCCCTCCAACAGCATCGCATGATCGAAGTCGATCTCCTAACCATCGCCCGCAACAACATCCCCCGGTACACCAACCGCAACCATCTCGGCAGAATCATCAGCGACAAGAACTACACCCGCCGGCTGCGAGGCCGTGAGTCCTACGCATTGTCGCTCACCCCACTCCTTCGCGTCAGTCATGAGGCGAGGGCCGCCGCGCTCAACTTCTACCACATCCACTTGCCGTTAAGTACGGGGCAGGTTCTGTACCTCAACTCAGAATATGACGTCGTATATGCCCGACCCCGATATAAGAAACATCCCGTGGGGGGTGATTACATGCGAGACGACACATTTCTCCTCGCCGACTTTCTGCATGACGTCCGAGCGTATGATCACAAAGACCATGGGTAATTCCCTTCCACTCTTGTTTTTGTCTCCCACCCCAGGCTTTGTTCTCTCTGTCCGATACTATCTCCTCCGTAAAATTCTAACCGCTCAATGTCTACCTAGAATCACCCGCCTCGCCCTAGGCAACGAAATCCTTCACCAATTCCTCGACTACTTCAAAGGGAAGACCTGGCTAACCCCCGACAAGCTCCACCACCCCACCGCAGCGGCTTCCTTCGCTGCCATCCTCCGCCACAAGCTCCACACTTTGTTCTACATCGTCGACTTCCGGTATTCCGCACGCGGCATGGGCCCAAACCCCTTCAGCAGCGGATGGCGCACTCACTTTGCCCAGAGTTTCCCCCTCCGCCGACGGGGCCATGTTGCGGGGGGGTTTCAATGGTTTCCGGCAGACCCTCGGCCCGGCGTGGCATTGGATCTTCGCCAGGTGCCGCTGTGCGAGGATCCGCGGACCATGTTGCAAGGCTGGCGGGACCTGGAGCGGGTTTTCTTTTTGTTTGATTCTGGCGTGCCCACGGAAAATCAGCAGCAAACCGCCGCTGCCAGTCGAGAAAGTGATGACGATGGCGGTCACGGTGGGTGTCGCGTTTATATCTGCCCCACCCAGAAATGGCCAACCGTCCCCAACACTTGGCCACCGGTGGTACCACCAACGATAGATCTGGACGGGGATTACAAAATACAAGAGCGGGCAGCCGAACGCGAGGCCGTGTGGTCAAGGGACGAGCTGAGGCAGCACTTCCGAGACGAGGTTACGCAGTGGGAGAAGCAGCGGGCGAATTATCCGTACTCCCTCCAAGATAGCCCCCCGGGTTCCATGTATTCTGCCGACTCGCCAGAAGAGATGGAAGTGTTTCTGGAAATGGAGAAACTCCCCTGTACGGCCATTGGTATGTGGCTAATGGAAGCGGAAGCCTTCCCGCCACCTACCGATCGGAGATTCCATACGTTTAACCTGTCGAGTATCCGGCCAGGTTTGCTTTTGTTTCAGGTGTGACGGGATCTCGCGGGGTTTATATAGTTAACGGGAGATGCAGTAGCCAGGCGTGCAAAGTAATGACCAGCTCGGGGCTTGGTTAAGCGTCGTATTTAAGGAGACACCGACGAGAGAAACGTCAGTTGTCGGGTTGTGAGTGTCCACAGGTTGGGCTAACTGACTGCACAAGGCGGGGGAATAAGTAGAAGTGCGTTGGGAGGAGGAAGATAACCAAGACATGATAATAAATATGACGAAACACAATGATCTTATCTCACGGCCAACTAATGCCGCTTTCCTTGTGACAATAAAGGACTTCTAGGACCTAGGATCTGTACAATTGTCGTCTTGGTGTCGGTTCTGCTTTGTCTGCATGATTAATCGAGTTCAGGTCATCTTTCTTGCCTGGTAATTATCGGTTTATCAGTTACTTTACCTGTTGCGGAACTTGCTCTTCTTCGGTTGGCAGAAGTTCTGCTTGCAGGAGCGCCGGGGCGCTTTGTTTCTTGGCCATCTTGAATCTTGAACAAGAAAAGAGAAAAAAGCAGGAGGTTGAGGTGGTCGAGTGAATGCGTCTTGTATGCGACATCTCTTCGTTATCGCGGGATTTGTTTTTGATGCTGGTGTTTTATTGGGCGTGAGGGGAATTTTTGGTGGTGGCAGTTGTGGGCCAGGCCTGTAGTTATCCCATTTCAGGTGTTATTACAACCGCCGCAGAGACAGGAGACAGATATTGTTCTAAAGGTAGATTTTTTTTACCGGGCTGGCAATGCGGTGCTGGAAAAGCACAGCAAGTGTCTAGGTCGACCAAAGTTAGCGGACAGGTCGTCACAGAAAATTGTGCTTCCGGATTGTCGATGATGAGTAAACTCGTTCTACAATATCTTGAAAATACCGAGGGGCAATCTCCATCTCCCCATCATCTAGACCTGTCTCTGGAGCTGAAGCACCTGCGCCTGCAGCATGGCAATTCGCTGCTTCAGCTCCCGCTCCTGCTCCAACGCCTGCTTAGATCGCCCCCTCTCCTGCTCCAACTCCTGCTTAGATCGCTCCCTCTCCTGCTCCAACTCCTGCTTAAATCGCTCCCTCTCCTGCTCCAACTCCTGCTTAGATCGCTCCCGCTCCTGTTCACGCTCCCGTTTAGCACTTTGGATTATGGTATATATGTTGTCCTCCTCTTCCTCACCATTACGCGGCTCGTATCTTCCTTGGTAAATGGCGCGGGCCTTGAGGAAGATTTTCCGGAGTTGTTCATACGTAAGGCGGACCTGAGGATTGCTGTGAGGTGTCAGTTTTTGTAAAAAATGAAAATAAAAGAAATAAATAAACTAAAAAGAGTTAGGAAACAAACCGTTGTATACCTGCAGCAGTCTCGGCGGCCGAAGGGCGACAGAAGGAAACAGGCAAGTTGGTAGGACCGATAAAGTCAGATAGGTACAGACCAACCTCGCCCTCAGGCTGCTCGACGAGCTTTTCGTCGTAGATGGTGTCGAAATAGCGAACCCAAGTGCCAGCAGCGGTGCCGTCCGCGACGCACAAGGCGACCTTAGCCCGGTTTTCCTTTCGATACTGTACATCGAGGACAATGGCGGCCTGGATGTCTCCCTCACCGCACTTAATATACTGGCACACCTTTCTCTCCACGTGTTTGCGAGGCTCGCTCTACGAGACCTCGCCCACCAGCGAAGGAAGCTTGTTCTTGACGGAGCTGAAGGCAAATTCGCCTTGCTTGAGGATCTTCGCTTTCTTTTCGATACTAGCTGTGCCGAAGTTGAGGATCTCGCCTACAATGCGCTGGCGAAGCGCGTCGTCGGGAATCGTTGCCACAAAGCGCGCAAGACTGAGTTCAGCGTAGTTACTCGTGCCCACTAGCATCTGGAAATGGAGGCTTGTTTCTGTCATGATATCGATGTAAGCGATGCCGGACTGGTAGTCGTACTCAAACCGCCGGATCTTGATCTGGTCGAGCTTGACTAGCTTCTTATCGATACGCCCGCATAAGTCCCCCGGAGCGTCGGCCGGCCAGTGCAGGCTGAGGATTGACTCGGTGCGGTCGCGCCGGGCATCGACGATGTGCTGGACGATCTCGTCGATCGAGTAGCCGTCAACTGAAATAATGTTAATGCAAGACTCGGACTCGGACTCGGACTCAGACGCGAGCGAAGCCATGGTAACGGGAGAAGAAGCGCACGCAGCCATCATCTGGGATGACTGGTTGCTGGTGATGGAATGTTGGGAATGGTGTGATGGAGGAGAGATTGGAAGCAGTGGAAAACTCACTGATTGCTTGCTCGCTGCCTTTTTGTAGTTCTCTAACAAGCAAGTGCGAACCAAAGTTTCTCACACGGTGCAACAGTGAGTTTTGGTGATGAGAGGTGCGAGGCAGAGTTTCTCACACGGTGCGGGGGAGGTGCACAAAGATAAAACCTGCTGCTCTAGGCGCAGTACGCAACAGGCAGAGATACGCCGTCCCAGAATCCCGACGAGGCACGGCGTGTGCCGGGCATTCCAACTTGGTCATGGACCTCTGTCCATTGCCTCCGTTTCAACAAGGATCCAGCGAGCCAGAAACAGAACATGTCAGGGTGGCACGGCGCACACTACATCTTTGTCGACACGCACGACACCACCATCAACCCGCAACTCAAGATCCTCAGGGTTTCGTAGGGTCAGAGTGAGAATGCAAATATTGGCGCCGACATTGATGACCCGATGCGTCTGCACTCGGACATATCTCGTGGAAGGGTGCTGTAATGACTTACTGAGCAGCATAATACTTTTTTACTTTTGTTACGGCACTAAGCTCCTTTATCGGGACTGAATCTCTCTTACTACTTTCCCTAAGGCTTAGATCTGGGCTTTGGATTAAGTAACTTGTGAATTTTTTCTTTACCACCATAGCCCGCCGCCCACCCAATGTATAGGAAAGCTCATCTCTTTTGGTTTCACCACCGACCTACTTTGGCGTAACAGTTAATGTGCCCGTTCCAGCCCGACTGTCGAGAGGGCATTTTCATGACAGACAGGGCAACGAGCTATAGTGCGGCGGAAACCGACTGGGCTGGAGTCAAAGGCCTTTTTATATCCGTAACTTTCCCTACTGCACTTCACTAACTTCAATCAAACGTCTAGACGGCAGTAGAATCCTATTTAGCGACCAACACCATCACTGATGTGGCTGCACCTTGTACAATATGGTTTCAAAATCAAGCAATGCACCGGAAGCTCCAGATAGGCACTTTAGTCGAGACACCAAAATTGGGCCACACGGCTGCACAGGCTAAGCTCACCCATAGCTCACCCTAGCTCAGGAGCGGCTCGAGATCACGCACAATCATGGAAATTGCTAAGGGCAACTTTAGGGTACAAGAATATGCTGTTACCTTGAAAGGGATGGGGTTGTGGGGGTTCGGGAGGATATCTAATTAATGATCGCCACGTGCAGCAAATCCCTCTCACAACGCAACGTCCCAGAGAGCCATGATCAGAAGTAAATTGGTCCCAACATACTAATCCAGCGACCAGCCAGCTTCCAGCTATGCGTTGCTAACAAGGCTAGGTAACATCTACATCTGCGTCTGCGTCCACAGTGACACCGGGATGGGGACTGAAGGTATCGGTAACCCAGTTGCGAAAAACGGTATCGACCCAACCACCAAGCGTTTCGAGCACAGCAACCAGCCGATAAATGTCTAAGGAATTACTGCTCGAACCAATCTCGGTAGGGCCGCAAATCTCAATCCTGTCCAAACGGTCGACGGCAAAGTAGAGTGACCAGTGGTGTTGGTAAACGAAGATGAGGGGTAGTGTGGGAAGCGGGGGGCCTTGCTTGCCACCGCCCACGCCGAGCATCTCCATACGCTTGTGCCACGCCGCCGTCCAGATCCCCAGTTGCAGGCGGGTCATTTCGGTATCGGCCGAGCCCACCGTGACCGCGATCGAAATCGCCGTCGGAGACCGCGCGAGAGGCGGATAACCCGTCTGGTTCACATGCAGCTGGTCCTGGGCCTGCGCGCCGGCAGTGGGCTCGGCCAGCATGTACGCCTTGAGCAGCCGCTCCTCGATGGCCGCGTCGACTTCCGGGCTGATGCGAGGCGCAATCACATAGTCCACCTCTTCGCGCCCGGATAAATCCCACAGGTCACCAGTGACAAAAGTCGGGCGGAAGCAAGATAGGATTCTGGCCGATGTCGCGTTCTCGTAGGTAACAGACCCAGACCGCCCCTGTCTCGACAGGGCGAGCTTCAGCAGCGGCCCGTGGAGCTCTGCGTTCCACGCCGCCTCGCAGCGCTCGAGGCGACGGCACTCTCTTGCAATGCGCCCGAGGTCCCGGATCTTGTCGAGCTCGGAAAGCGCGTATCGGGTCCGGAGCGAGGCCTCTGGCCTGTCCGTAAACAACAGACGCGAAAGACGTAACCAGCCAAAAGACCGGGGTCCTTCGTCGTCGTCCTTTTTCTGCTTCTCTTCCCTCGTTTCTTCCTCGTTCCGGTAAGCAAAATCCGGGGGTGGGAGACACCCCGAAAGGGCTTCAATCTCCGAGCGTATCTCGGCGGGATAGATGCCCTTGCTGTATCTCGAGACCTCCAAAATGTCACATTCCAGTTGTCGCACATCCTCAGGGAGCTGCTGGGCGCCTTCTCGGCCGCCCAAAAGGGGGAGGTGCAGGACGGGCTTATCGAGGTGCTGGAGCCGGTGTATGAGGCTAGCAGGTTGGTGGGATTCTTCGCGGTCAGGAGACGGACTCCTCCCGCTCTCCGAGGACAGAAACGGGGGATTGTCCTCCACGACTTGTGGCAGATCTGGCATGCCCGAAAGCCAGACATCGATGGCAGGGCCGCGTGGCAGCGATGGTTCTGCCATTCTTTTTTGTGTTGATGAGATTTGTGTTGGGCGTTCACGCGGTGTGTCGCGGCAGCCTCTGAGCCTTGACGGGGAAGTGACACGGAATCACATGGGTACAGAGGCAGCATTGGTTGAAAACAGGGGAGCCAGGCCCAGGCGCCTCAGCCCTATTCCTCAACTTCACCGCTCTCCCTAAATAGCGGGCGATAGCAATAAAAGATTCGAAGGTCTCTCTAGCTGGTCTCGGATCGCAACGGTTCATTGGACAAATGGGACAAGGAAGTAATTACTTGCTAAGTACCTAGGTACGCCGGCCCCCAGCAATGCTCCCAATATCTCTATTGAGGTCTGGCCAGTCTACCAAGGGATGATAATTAGAGATCAAGGGACATTCCTTTTTTGGAATTCCACTTAGTTAGTGAGTTCAATGGCAGATAGTTATCATCATATCAGTTCCCGGCTCAACATAATGCCTAGCTTTTGGTAGGACAACACACTATCCCACTAAACGCTGGTTTTAACATCTTAAGTCAAGGCCGTTCATACGCTTGATTCCGAGGATTATTGGTGTTGCAATATTAGTTACAGTGAAGCACAGGTATTGGCGCAGCTTCTCCTGTGATTCTCCCCTTTCTGATAAAAAAAAAAAATGACAGGGCGTGGCGTTGAAAAATCTCGAGGCTAGACTCGAGCTCAAATTCCTACCCAGCCGTCGATCGCCGTTCCATGCTCACGGAAAATATCATCCTCGATTGGAGACGGCCGTCCGTAACATACGTGTTAGTAGACATGTACCTAATTAACGTGCGTAGTACATACTGCGGGGTCTGGAGTTCCGTTGCTCCGCCCAGCCCTCGGCGCACTCCCGGAATCCACTCAACAAGTTTGTCAATCCCGAAACTTGCACTACATCCGTGAGGGTGAGGACATAGAACAACAGGCATACACTAATTATCACCGAAAACACCAACCCGCCCGACCCTTCAACCGTACCACGCAACCTCGAACCCAAATCATCACAACCCCGCCCTCATCCCCCCTAGAACCCACCACGGGCAACAACCATGACAACCCCCACCCCAACAAAATACAAACTCATCTTCTTCGTCCCCCCCTCCGCCCTCGAAGCCTGCAAAACAGCCATCTTCGCCGCCGGCGCCGGCCGGTATCCCGGTTCCGGCAACTACACCGAAGTGTGCTTCACATCATTCGGTACGGGCCAGTTCCGGCCCGGCGCGACGGCCAATCCGCATATTGGTACGCCAGGCACGCTGGAGGAGGTGCAGGAGGCGAGGGTGGAGATTTTATGCGTTGGGGAGGAGGTGGTGAGGGGGGCTGTTGGGGGTTTGAAGAGGTTTGTTTTCTTTCTTCTTTTCTTGCCATGAATGTTGCTTGTTAGGTTAACTTCTGGCGGTTTTCCGATTTGATGTTTTGGTTGAAGAGCTAACGGTGACAATAGGGCTCATCCGTACGAGGAACCGGCATACGAGGTGTACAAGTTGGAGGATTTCTAAATTGGACGATATGCCTGCTGATCAGATCTGAAATGGATGTAGATGTCTAAATTCATAATTCATACCAACATCACTTGCATGACCGAGACTAGCCCAGTCATCCACTGCTCACGCAAAAGCAAGCTTAAGTTGCGCATTATACGCCTTCTTATCCTCCATCTTCCTCTTCACCAACCCATCCGGATCCTCACAATAAAACTGCGAAATCACCTTCTCCGCCGCCCTCGGCAACGACCCGGGCCGGCAAAGATGACTCTCCAACAAAACATACATCGCGTTAACCGACGTCACACAATGCCAGAACCACGTTCCCTTGGACTCCCACGACTTCTGCATAATCTGCGGCACGCTGAGATCATGGCCCTGCCCTGGCCCCTTCTCCCACAGTCCATTTTCCACTTCCTGCTCCCGCAGCGCATCCATGAACTCCTCCCGCACTTTGCTGAACTCCTCGTACGCCTCGTCCTCGATCTCGTCGATGCCGCGGCTGGTGAGCCAGTAGGGGACATCGAGCGCCTCGGGCGGTAAGGCGCACATCCATTCCAGGTCGATGAGGCAAGTGACGTTCCAGTCGTCGTCGACGAAGATGTTGCTGGCGTGGAGGTCGGTGAGCTGGAGGAGAAACGGGCCCTGGCGGTGCTCGCGGGAGATGTACCGATGGGAGAAGGCGCGGAGGAGGGTCTTGACGGTCATTTGGGCGCGGCAGTCGGGTTCGCTCTCGGCGGCGTTGGGGTCGTGCAGGAAGCGCTGGTCGTGGAAGGTGATGGCGTCGGAGACGAAGGGTTCGGTGCAGGTGTAGGTGTGGCTGGGTTCGATGGTCCGCGGGGCGCCGTCGTTTTCGAGGATGGCGGTGGAACAAAAGAAGGGCCGGTTGGTTAGGCTGATGGTGCCGTCGTGGTGGAACTGGAAGGATCCGATCCGCGGTTGCGGGATGCGGGCGAGGGATAGCATGATGCTGGCCATTCCGCTGAATAGGTTCCGTCTCATACCGGGGGATTTGCGGTGCTTTTCCCACGTGGTCGCTAGGGTTCGTCCTATGCTGGGGGTGATGTACTCCATCACCATGTACGCAGCAGGGGCTGTATGCTGGGTTGTGGTGGGGGTGTACTGAGACAGGAGAGGATATCCCAGTAGCCCGTAGACACAGCGCCAGAAGCCGTGGACAAGCCGCCGCAGGAACGACTTCTGATGAACATGAGTGTACTAGTTGAATCGATAGTTTAGCATAATCACAAGTGAACGATAATCATACCGATCGACATGTCGGCCCTCCAAATCTCCCCCTTCCTCCGGTACCAATGAGATCCATCAAAACTGAGCCCAAGCTTACATGGCGTTCATTCGAAAACCCGAACCCATACAAATGCGGGATCCGGACATCCGGACACTTCTCCTGCATCCAAACATACGCACCAGCCTCGCAGCTGGTCTTCTCGTCCACGGTCCCGGGGTACTGGGGCTCAGCGAGCTTGTGCGGCATCCCACAGCGAAACATCACCTTCCTCGACTCCCCCCAGGGCTCGGCGACCTCGAGCAACACACAAATGTTGAACGCACCGCGGATCCATTGTCGTCGGTCCAGCACCGTGCAGGCGTCCTGTTTACGTAGGCCCAGATGAAGCCTGGTGAGGGCCTCGACCGACTCCCGGTCCTGCCATAGCTGCTCCGTCAGCGCTTTTACCGCGGGCACATGCGGGATGCGGCGGAGGACGTTAAATTCTTCCTGGACGGCCGCTTCGAAGGTGGTGAGGGGCGCTCGACCCGGGATCTCGACGACTGCCGGCATGCGGTCCAGGGGGGCGGAAAAAAAGACACAAAAAACAAGGGGAGGATCATATGCTGGTCGGCGTGTTTCTTGACAACATCACGAAATTGTCAAAATTTAGCGGCTCTTTTTCCTTGCAAAAAGATTTTGTTGGAATGGCCGGCTTCGCTGGTTTGAGGCCCAAAGGGGAGTGCATTTGCGCCATGCAGGCCTGCAGCGGCCAGCAGGGCGATTACGGGCGATTATGGGTTCTAGGCGTGTGTTGTCCGTGCGCGTAAGCCAACCACAGCAGAGGCTGAGGGGCGTGCCGGGTGATACTTTCCTTCTGTGGCTAAAAAGTAACCAAAATCCGCTTCTCACCGCTACAACTATTGGCTCTGTGGTTTTGTCCACGCCAGGCCCGCATTTGGTTGCATCATGTCGAAGCCCAAAGGTGTTGGGTTTGGAGTATATTCGGAATCCAGAAGTTTCTCAGAATGATTCAGTGGCTTGAATCTCCAGTTCTGGTTTGATTCTCGAACTGTTCCGAACATGGAGTCGAAATATCAAACCCGGTCTCGCTGTGGCCAAAAAAAAAAGCGGCACACTTAACCAGATAATTAGCTCAAGTCCAATCCATCAACATTCGATCAAATCTTGGGTAAATTTTGATCGATTTACTCCTTTTTGTCTTTTTTCACTTCCTAGATTTATTCTTTTTGGGTTTCCACTTTTTTTTAGTTCATTCTATTTGGTTTTTTTCACTTTGTACCAAAAGTAAGTTATCCAGGGACTTGGCCTGCCGCTGTTTTTGGCCATCGCGAGCCGGTTGAATTAATAACTAATGGTGAGCCAGCGGTGAATACTCCCTCCTGTCTAACAAAATCCAAATGGCCAATTGCTCTTAGGGATTAAGCCCCCTTATATTTCATCACCATATTCTGCCATCTGTTTCCGGAACCGCCCCTCGTCCCACATGACCCACGCGATTTGCCGCATTTCCCTTCCCAAACGATCACCATAGCCATTGTAATAGACGCCCTCGCACACCCAAGTCCATCCCAGCGGGGGCGAAGGCTTGGATTCGAATGAGTCCGGTTCCAGATCCCCAACGAACGGTAGCGGTTCGCGGGCTTCCGCCCTCAAGTCTCGCTCGGAGGGCTGCTCAATCCGTCGTTGTTCCTGTGTGTACTCGGTCAAGACGCCAAGGAGAAGTTCTCTTGCCCCATTAATGCTTTGCGGCACCGTAGCGAGCAGATGTTCGTAACCCCCTACTTTGAACAAAGCAGTGTACAAAAGTTTGAACACGCACATTGTTGTCGTTTCTAGCCCACCACTCATTTTCGTTGCTTTGAAAGGGTTGTGGAATTAGTATCGTTAAGGGGAGAGAGAGAGAAGAGAAAGGGGGGGGAGGGGCTAACAAGTAGCTGTGAAATAGAATGGTAAATCCAGGGCCTGTGGACGTCCCTGGTTTTCTAACGCAGGGGACTCCGGGCTTACACCAGAGTAGACTTCTTCTAAGCTATCAAGCTCTTGCCTAACCCAGCAATCAACAGAGACGATCTGCTCAACCTCCCAGGGCTCAAACAGGAATAAGAAGAGGCTAATGATGTCGAAATCCTCCAAGGCTATCGGGGAAGGATCATAGCGATTGTATCCGTAGAACAAGTTGTAGCCTGTCGAGAAGCGATACATGGCACGCATGATGCGCCCTCGCTCCGTGATACTCGGTGGCTTAGCGGTTGCCTCAAGGGTCGAGAAATGGTTCAACGACCAAGTCATGAAGCGTTCCAATAGGGGTTCCATCACAGTGAAATGCAATCTCGACACCTCCCTAACCTCACTCTCCGTAAGCTCATTAGGAGGGCCGCCCCATGCAGTGGCGAGGAACTTGGTAATTTCATCCTTGTTGCGCTCCTGTGCGAACACTCCCGGACTGGATCGATAGGCGGCCGAGGCATCAGCGATGGTTACGCCCAAAGCTTTCTGCAGGCACGCGCGAAGTAATGGTGTCTGGTGCAAGCGGTATGACTGGTAAAAGACCGGAGATGTGTGAGCCAAGGTGAGAAGACTTGGGTAATCGAGTTCCTCAAGAATAATACGGCGTATTTCGGCAGGAAGGCCCTCCAAGGCGGAATTGGTCGCTTGCATTGGTTCGGGTGAGGCATTCGCACTAGACATGGGGTCGTTCTTTTGATGCGTGGCTTCTGACGATCCTGTTGTGGGTTCAATCGAGTGCCCTGAAGCTATTGATGGGCCTGGTTCAGGGACAGCCGATACCTTGGATGTCATGTTGAGGATGTTCTCATGGACATCAGCAACATGGCAACACGTTGGCGAAATTCGTCGAATGCGTCGCGTCGTGGGATGTACTATGTAGGTTGTGGAATAATGCACTAGCGCGTCTCAATTTCCTCGAAGGTTGTAACCTAATAGGTACTGTACAATCGACCTTGAAATCGGCTGGGGGCTGAAAGCGTGAAAACAGAACGTTGGGGTGTGTGCACTAGAAAGTTTGTTATTTACTCCATGGCCGTTCTAGTCTCAACGTCGGGTCCAACGTACTTCGCAAAGATAAGGTGATTAGTCCCTCTCATTGCGCCCCGTTACAAACTTTGCTTGGTCGGGACCGGCCCGACTGGCACGGTGCCCAAATGCCGACACCGAGACACCGAGACACCGAGACACCGGCACACCGGGTCCCGTCATCACCCCCCAGGCCGAACCTGGAAGATTCGAGCGCCGATCGCAGGACCTGAACTGCCTGATCTGGCCCGGGCCGGTGCGCACCATGACTACCCAGAAGCTTATCTCGACGACAGTGTTCCAGTATCATCTGTGTTTTTGTTATAAAAGGGAGGTGAAGCAATTCTGGCTTCCAAAAGGTTCAGTGGTATGAGATGATTTTGTTTTTTGGAATGTTCCTTCCGGGGGAGAAAACAGCGGGGTCCCGCTGTGCGGGCCCCACCTTCCGCCCGCGAGGACTTCTGCGCTTCGAGAAGAAGGGGCAAAGCACTCTTCCACGTCCAAGTTTTTGTGGAGGAAGGCGCACTGGTGGGCTTCGGCATGTGGTGAAATCCAACCTGACCTCCGAGCATGTTTGTCCCCGTCGTGTAACAACCATGTCTCGGTCTGCGCCCATTTTGAGAATGCAGCCGGAAATGAGGTCGGAAGGTTCTCCAGCGCACCAATTCCTGTCGCTCTCCGGCGTATCGTGGGGGCCTTTCATCCTTCATCTCGTCTGACGTTTCAGGGAACCATCATCCGAACTCAACTTAGTGGGTGTCCTCTGTCAGCACTCAGCAGCCATCCCGAGATTTATTGGCTCTTTGCGTCATCTGCACCCGTCCTAGGCTCAAACGGTTCTCACTCCACACTAATCTGCCGCTATCGAGCCGGGCCATCTCACCCATTCGCCCACAAATCCGACGCCATCGTGACTCTGCCAACCGTTTGCTCCGAGAAAACTGGTGTTTGTCACTCACACATCTGCGAACATAGTGGGCAGGGCGTGGGTCACAGGGTCTTGGATTGTACATAAACGACAAGATCCTCAGGCGCCGAGTTCAAGCCATGTAAGACCACGGGGCAATCTTCCCGCGGAGGGTTGAAGGCAGGGGTGTGTGATTTTCTCAATACCTGCACCTTCGTACCGGGCTCACCAGGGAGCGGTAAGGTTCCAGGCAATACGGATAGATCCCCTGTGGCCCGGATTCCAGGGCGTGGTTCACAAGAAGAACTGCAAATAAGGCACTCCCGTCGCCTCTCCCAGCCAAGGCGGCACATGCATGGGAAACAGGGTTTGTGGGAGGATGCACCACCCACCACAGCAGGTACCGTTAGCGGCATTCCAAGCGAGTCCGGCTCTGAAACCGGCCCCCGCCCCGATGCCTCTCGCTTCTCTCGGAGAGCTGGCGGCAGGTGGTCACACCTCAGCAGTTTAGGTATGTATTTGTAGCCCCATCTCGCCCAACCAGAACGGCGCAGCCGTCACCGTCGGGCGATAGTTATCGCATGCCGTGAACCACAAACAACACAAGGAGAGCAAACGATTTCCCTCGACGTTGGGGGCCGGGAAGAACTTGGAGAGCACTATCCCCTCTTTCGACAACCCGTGAGCGACCCGTAAGATAAAAGCCGATCGCTGAGCTCCGTACCATCTCATGTACACAAGCTTACCTCGCATTAGATCTGTGGGGGAATAGACACAGCGTGGAGCTGAACGCAGGCTGCGTTGCACAGCGCCAACTGCAGCAGGGAATAGGAACGACACCTGCACTAAAGCTTGGCCACACAATGCCGACCTCAACCCCACCAACGCCAACACCAGAACTGAAGAAAAAGCCCAGTTTCCGGGATCGATTAAGAGCATGGCAGAAATCACCGCCGCGGACGCTGGAAATCGTCACAGAGGAAGCCAAGCCGCGGTTTGTGTATGAACCGACCCATGCTGCCGCCGACTTTTCGCGGCTAGCCGTATCACCACAGAATCCATCCCGGCACCGGTCTGCGACGACACAGACTTGGCCGAGGAGCAAGCCGAGCGGGTCCCAAAAGGTGCCAATACAGGCCGACGACAAAGGCGAGAGTGAGCCGACCGCACGAGCTTCCCAATCGGGGACAAATAGTCGCTCACATACGTTAACCGAAGGCCGTTCCCGAGGCGCGACGATCGAGACAACTATTCCAACAAGCAATCCGTCAATACCACAATCAGCGGTGGCTCCCAGCCGAGTCCCAGAGTTGAGAGAGTCGCCATCGACGCAACAGCCGCAGTCGGACTATGAGTTGTTCATAGCACGGGCGGAAGCGGAAGAACGGGAGCGACGCAAGCTGGCCTTCCACGGGATCCCGCAACGGGGCCGGGGATACACGGCGGCAAATGCGGAGCGGCTCGGGTTGTACCCGCAGCGTCCGGTGCCCGTACCGATCACAGCTTCTTCGCCGGTCCGGGAAACGCCTGGAAGAGTCAGCCAACAGCCGGATCAAACCCGTTCCAATAGAACCACCCGCATACGAGGCACGGAAGAAAAACCGCCGGGCCATGACAAGCACCAAGACGGTCGTGGTGGTTACGGCCGACAATCTAGCCGGATGCCGGGCCATATCACGGCCGGAACCGGTAGCGCTGCAGTCGATGTGTCGAACACAGAAATACCGACTGCGCGACCGGTCGTGACGTCGGGTCTCGGGGATGCTCGGAAAGGCCGGGAGCTCCCACAGCGTACATTGCGCCGACAAGCCAGTCTGACGAAGCGAATCACGCAGTACATTCGGCCGGCGAAAACGGCAGCAGAGCGTGCGCGTGAGACGCTGGTCGAGTGACCAGGCAAATGTGGGAATGGGGACAGGAGGATCGGTGGTAATAGTGGGCGCTATGAGATGAGCTATGCCGGTAATGGCAACAATAACGGGTCGATGATGGTTGTTTGAACAATGGCTTTGGGCAACGAAACAGGGTGCAAGACGGAATCGGAGATAAAGGCTTGGGTCGGAAGGGCAGACACTTGACTGTTGTATCCGTATCGGGGAGATGCGGAAACTCTGTGCTTCGGCGGGATGGTTTGTGGCTTTCGCTGGCGATGCTGAGTCGACGGCAACGGAAATACCCTTGTCAAGCCCATTGCGCCTGTCAAGCCCTGTTGGTTTCTTGTTGTTCATCGCAAGACGTCAGCCAGCCAGCCATGCTTGTCCCAAGCCAGTCCGAAGCAGGGCGGAATCATCAATGGAGAAGAGGTATCGCAGGGTGGGAGCTGCGAGGTGAAACCAGATTTGTCATGCGCCAACTGCGATGGTCGGAGTTAGGAAGTGGCCCGCGCTCTCTTCCCATTGTCGTCCATGGGAAAGACGTGATGATCACTCCCAGAAGTCCAAGGGAAAATGCAGGAATGTGAAATTTGGGGCAAAGTAGCGAGCGACCAGACCTCAGAGAGATCAGTGCGCCCTCTATCACGACGGCCGCGCAGGATGTCGCCGGCGAATGCGAGACAGAAACAGCAGAAGCGGCCGGATGTTGTTCCGCTGAGCGCCATGAATGGAGCGGAAGGGCCCTAAACGGGCACTTGGCAGTGGTTGTCTCGCCCGCCCCGAGCGTTCGGCGTCGCACTTTCCGCAGATGTCCTATCTTGTCGTCTTCGTTGTCGTTTCCTCTAATTATTCGCCTTTCTTCCCATTCTCACGTCTTCTTTTATTTTCTATTTGTTTTCCCCCTCTCTCTTGCTGCTGCATTCTTCCAAAGTGGAACACGCCCCCCCCGACGGATTCAGGCAATCGGATGAATACTACGTCCCATCTGCGATCTCGAATTGCCGTATTGGGCGCGGCACAGCACCAAAACAGCGCCGAACAGGCTTAAAAGTTGGGCCTACGAATAAGGTAGTTAGCTGCCGCGCGCCCGCAGTTGCAGCCGCAGTGTGACCCGCCAGACCAAGAACTAGAACACTCCTTCAACAACGTGGAGCTTACGCTCACGCTCAACGAACCGAAAGACCTGTAGAGTCGGCGCAGGGCGTCAGCTCACGCAACTCGCATCGCACAACCCCTCCACAGCAGACACTGCGCGTCAGACTCGCCGCGGGGTGGAGCACCGTGTGCATGATGGCATCATCGACGTCACTGCCGTCGACAGGAGATGCGCCGCAGGATATCAGTCCAAGTCCTGCTGCGACTCCGGCAGCATCGGGTTCAGCATCAACCTCGACGTCCGTCTCAACGCCAACATCAACATTAATACCACCCCCGTCTGCGTCTGCCCCGTCTACTCCCTTCGCCCCACCGCCTTCCTCCCGGCGCCTCTTCAGTGCGCTCCCAAACGAGCTCGTCGTCTTCGTGATCAACGGCCTCGACCGAGTCCAAGACCTCGCGGCGCTCGCGCTCACCAACCGCCACCTGTATAGTCTTGCGAACGTGCATCTGTACAAGCGCGCGGCCCAATGCGATGATGCACGCCCGCTGGCTTGGGCCGCCAACCGCGGCATCCTGTCGACCCTGCGCATGGCCCTCGCGGCCGGTGCGGACCCGAATGCTGAGCTGGTCGAATTTATCTCGACGGGGGAGTGGGAGGCTGTGACGGCCACGGCCCGGGCAGATGCGACGGCGGGCCGGGAGAAGACGCCGTGGGCGATGTGGGAAGTGAACAACCGGCCGGTGGTTCCCAGTGAAGGGGGTGAGGGGGACGGGCAGGCGACAAGAAGAGTTGAAGACAGCAGCAATGAGTGGAATGCCCAAGGCCAAGTCACTGCTGCTTCCGGTACCCACAACGGTGGGGTGCATGGTCACAACCAGGGCGAGAGAGGGAGCACGCCGTCGAGTACGGCCACGACGATTGCACCATCGCCCCAACCCGCCAGCACATCCGACCAGGACTCGGTCGTCTCCTCCGAGGAAGATCTATCGGAGCGAGAGGATGCCACGCCAGCAACAGAACGCTCGCCCACGCCCACGCCGTGCATGCTGGCACGCCGGTACCGTGCCATCCACCTGGCCGCCCGCTCTGGTCACGACGACGTGCTTGAGCTGCTACTCCGCCACGGCGCGCTCGTTGATGCGCCCTCGGAACGATTCTGCGCCTGCACACAGCAATACGGCCTGCTCAACATGCTCGAGAGCCCGGACCCGGATGCGCAAAACCCGCTCTGGACCCCGCTCCACGCGGCCATCTGCCACCGGCACACCTCTACCGCGAAACTGCTCCTCGCCCACAAAGCGAGCCCCATGATGGAACCCCTCCCCTCCCTAGAAATCCCCGGGTTCGTGGCCGCGTACGCAACCAGCCCCGAACCCATACACTTCGGCGCGTCGGCCCTGCACCACGCAGCCGCGTTCGGCCTAACGGAGCTTGTCACGTATCTGCACACCACCGCCCGCATCCTCCCCGACATCGACATCCTCCAAGACAAAAACTATCTCACCCCCTTCTACTACGCCGTCGCCAACCGCCGCTGGTCCTCCACCGTCCCGCAGCTCCTCCAACTCGGCGCCAACATCCACTGCGAAATCAGAATGTACATCCCCTACACCGCCATCACCCCGCTCGGCGAAGCCTGTCGCCTAGGCCACTTCCCCATCGCCGACCGGCTCCTCGCCCTCGGCGCCGACCCTTCCAGGGGTTTCATCGCGCTCACCTCGGGCGGCTGCCTCACCCCGCTGCACATGTGCTGTATGCGCTCGGCGCAGGCCGTCGGGGAACCGCGCGAAAACGGGGATGACGACGAGGAGCGCGGGAAAGCGCGGATGGCGACGATGGAGAAATTGGTGAAAGGGGGCGCGAAGACGGATGCGATGGATTGTTTTGGGGACACGCCGTTGTCGGCGGCGGAGAAGGCGCAGAATGTGTTTGCGCTGGAGGCGTTGGAGCGGTTGAGTTTAGAGGATAAGGAGGTGGAGCATACACCAGAGGGCAAGGAAGGGAAGGTTGGGGGGTTGTTAAGCTGATGTCAGTATTTAAAGGTATGGTTATATATCGTGTAGTTCTGGGGTGGTCATGCGTGGTATGGTTCGTTCTGTACCTGGCGAGGTGATGGATCGGTATGTATTGTGGATATGGTGAAGGGAAGCGGGTGATAGCGGAGAGTCTGGCTGGATATACCCCCTTTCCTGTCGTTTCGTTGGATCTCGGATTTCTCGGATTTTGGATGGTCTCAGTGTTGAGGCGTGCATAGACCAGTTGGGTGTAGGTGTCCATAGGTCACGTCACGCTGCTCATTTCTATACATGGTAATCGGTCAATGTGGTCTTGTAGCCCCAGGTGCCCGTGTTCGAGTGTTGTGTTTAAGCTGGTGTGTGCCGGGTTGATTTGCTTGCTGTCACAGGTTGAAAGGCTCTTCACTTGCTACAGCAATCCGCAGTTCCATGACAGTGATCAGGTCAAGTATGGTTTGTAACATGCCCGGTTTCTCCGTCACGTTGGCTCTGTAGCAGTATTTACGTTATTAAGCCAGTATTGCTGGTTTCGCTTAGTTGTGACGTGTTCCGGGTCTAATTAACTACTGTTGGTTTGGGTTCTTTTAGAGATGGTTCGAGATAGTTATCTAGAATTGGGGTCGCAAAAAACAGATGGTCATTGCCGCAGCAAATGGGTACTCTTTGATACTGTGACCACTGGGAAGATGTGGATATTTTGGCATGTTGATGTTGTGAATCCACAACCTCTCGGCTTGACACAGAACGACCATCATTGTTCTGACAATGAACCGCTTTCTTTACCGTCATGCATGTCTTCAACGATGCAATCTTCCGTACGGATCAGTCATCCCCAACGTTCGACGGTGGAGAGTAGAGAGTCGAGTTCAGCAAGATATTTTACGAGCTTCACTGTGTCGCAACTCGGGTATCAAAACACTACTCTCTCTACATCTACCAGATGCCAAACGTCAGACTACCACCTCCTCCCCCGTCCCCTCCCACCCCGACCCCCGCCCATCTGCTGCTCATACCCACCATACTGTCCCTGCCCCCCATACCCCCCTCCAAACCCCTGGCCCTGACCTCCCTGTCCGCCCTGTCCGCCGCCAGCGCCGCCCCCACCGCCTCCATACATCTGCATCATACTATTCATATCCATCTGACTCGGATCCATCCCACTCGCCATCATCTGCTGCATCATCGCCTGCATCTCCGGCGGCATCCCCTCCATCCCTGGCATTTGACCTACTACTCCCGCACCACCGCCGGGTACACCACCTCCCGCACCAACACCAACACCCCCAGGTCCCTGGCCGGCTCCAGCGGCTCCGGGTCCGCCGCCGGCACCGGCTCCAGGCATCCCCGGCATCCCCCCCATCATCATCATACTCGTCATCTCCTCCATCATCTTCTTATTACTCTGCGCAATCGCCTCCGGGTTATACTCGGCCCGTAACGCCTCCTGTTTCTGCGCGTACAGCGCCCACGTGAACTCGTCGAAGCCGTAGTTGAAATAGTCTGATAAGTCAGTGCCGGGACGACGCCAGGGCCGGTCTTGGTCCCCCGAGGGGGGAAGGTCGGTGTCGATGTTGACTTGGGTTAGCGGCTTGTTGGTGGGTTTGTGTAGGGGGATGGCGTGGATGTCGATTTTGGAGGTGGAAGCGGGGGGGTGTTGTATGTTTTGGTGTTGCTGGGGGGGTTGGTGTTGGCGGGAGGGTTTGGGCGCTGGGGTGGTGGTGTCGGAGCCGGCGGTGCGTTGGGGAATGTTTTTGATTTCGCTGTAGCGGGATTGTCTGGGGGGGTTAGTGAGATGGAAAGAGAGGGCAAAGATGCAATGGGACTCACGGTGGAGGAGCGGGCTGGGAGTCTTTGCGCTCTGTGACAATGTCGATGTCCTGGATTTGTTAGTTCTTCCGGTTTCTCTTATTTCCCGGAGCGGCGGTAAAGAGTAAGAACATACGGAATCCTCGTCCTCGTCCATGGCACCGCCCTCGTCCTCTTCCTCCCCCGACTCTAGCTCGTCGTTGGGCTCTTTTTTAACGGTCGACGCCTCGGCCGGAGTGGCCGTTGCCGGAGCTTGGGGCTCTTCCGGCGCGTAGAAATCGTCCTCGTCGTCGATATCCATAATGATGGATTGACGAATGTAAATTCAAATTGGCGTGAAGTGAATGTCAATTTTGCCTTGGATTGTGGTTGTTGCGTTGTTGACTTTGGTTGATTTCTGTTGCAAGGGCAGAAGAGCAGAAGCTCAATTGAGGTCGAGGTTGCAGCGATGAATGCACGGGCACGCCTGAGCTGTCCTAATTCGGCAGGCGGTCAGAGCTCTGCAACGCGACCAGAGCTTCACTGCAGACGACGCGGTGGGGCGCTAAAACTTTAGCGCGACCAGACAAAACATAGCGCAGCCTCGCAGCAACAGCAAGAGCGACCCGACAACAAGTAGCACATTTTGCAGCGGCCGAACGAAAACAGCCCATCTCGTGGCCCCCAATTAATTCCGCATTCCAACTCCGATCCGTCTCCTACTTCACGTGTTGCTACACAACGACACAAACATGTCTTTCGGACGCTCGGCCAGTGGTCCGGGCGGCCTGAGCATCAACACCGGCTCGGCCAACCTCTTGTGAGTTCATGCGAAATGCGAAAACCCGACTAAGGAGGTTCACAAACGGAACCGACAAACAAACTGACACCCAAACAGCGGATCAACCACCAGTCAGCCCGCAGCCGCCGGTGGCCTCTTCGGAGCTGCTACATCCCAACCGGCCGCCTCCCAGCCCCAGCAACAGCCCTCGCTTTTCGGCTCGACAGCTACCCAGACACCTGCTTCGCAACCTCAAGCCGCCGGCGGATTGTTCGGACAACCAGCGGCCGCCGCGACATCTCAGCCCCAGCAACAAGCGACGACAGGAGGCTTGTTCGGAACACCTGCGGCGGCTACCTCACAACCCGCGCCGGCCGGAAGCTTGTTTGGGGGTGCAGCTGCCGCGACATCACAACCGGCACAAGCGGGTGGGTTGTTTGGAGGCGCGGCGACACAGCAGCAACAACCGCAGCAGCAGCAGCAGCAGCAACAACAACAGCCGGCTGCAGGCGGACTCTTTGGGGGGCTAGGCGGAAGCACCGGCGGCATGTTTGGGGCAAAGCCAGCAGCAGCCAGCACGGCGGGAGGTGGTTTATTGTAAGTGCCACGGGTTGAGTTCCTTACTACTTTGAACTGATCCCAACTAACTCGTTCCAGCGGCCAATCCCAACCACAAGCAGCCGGCCTCACCCTCGGCCAGTCCACGCAGCCCCAAGTCGTCCCCGGCGTGCGCATCGACCTCTCCAACATCAAATCCACGACCCGCTTCAACGACCTGCAAGAGACCCTCCAGAAAGAAATCGCCCAGCTCGATGACGCAATCCAAAAGTGCATCAAAGACAAAGAAGCCGTCGACGCCTTCCTCCCGTCCCATGGCGAACAGCTCTCCGCCATCCCCACCGACGTCGGTTTCGTCACGCGCAAGTCAGAAGGCGCCCACGCCGCGCTGTCGGGCGACATCCGCGCCATCCACCAGCTGCGCGGGCTCGTCAAGGAAGACGCCGACCACGCGCGGCTCTCGTTCAAGGCGATTGACAACCTCAAGCTGCCGACGCAGTACCACCAGGCGGGGTTGTGGTCCACGTCCACCCGCGGCGTGTCGTCCTCTGGTGGGGTGCGCCCGGGCGCGACGGGTGGCGCATCCGGGTCGGGCGCAGGCGGACCCTCCGGCACGGCCGCGGCCGACGCGCAGAGTAACACGGATCTGATCAGTTTCTTCACGCAGACGGCAGACGAGATGGGGGAGATGATGAAGACGTTTGAGCGCAACCTCGGGGAGATCGAAGTGCACTTGCACGGTGTGCAGGGGAGTATGCTGGAGCAGATGCAGCGGGCGGCTGCGCAGTCGCGGACGGTGAACCAGGGGGGTAGTGCTGGTGGCCAGGATGGTGAGGGTAACAGTGGGAAAGGAGGGGCGGAGGCGAGAGTGGCCGAGTTGGCGGCTGTGTTGAGGGACTTTGAGGAGAGTATTCTCAAGGTGGCCGGGGTCGTGGGGGGTGTGAAGGAGGGGGTTACGGAGCTGCAGTTGAAGGACTTTATGGGGCATGGAAGCTAGGCTGTTGCGTGGAACGTAATGTCTATTTGTGTATGATTTCAGCGGCGTTGTTAGAGGCGTGAGATACGGTCAATACCAGCACTCTGTTCTGACCTCTGTTTACAACTCTTTGGGAATCCCAAGTTTGTCAATTGGTATCAATTCACCACGCCTGCTTTTCCCTCGAAAATCGAGATGATGTGAAAGAATCAACCTATCCTGACCACGCAAACCAGAAACAAACAATACAAACAATACGCCTCCCATGCAACATCCCCTTATCCCAAGGTTAAAGACCCCAAGAATCACAAATAATCCCCATCATCCCCCCCCTCATCATACTCCTCATCGTCCTGGTTCCCATCAAAATACGCCTCCGCATTATAATCATCCCCACTCTCATACTCATCCTCGTAGTTACTATCCCCGTCGTCCAATCCTTCTTCTCCCCCAGCCCCACCTTCACCATCTTCTGCATTGTTCCCGCCGGCAGCGCCAGTTCCGGCACCAGCCCCATTCCTCCCCTTAACCCAGTCATCATCATCGTCTTCTCCAGATAGGTAGGCGTCTTCGCCGTGTTGGTGGCGTTGTTCGAGGGTGGTTATTAGTTCGAGGGCTTTGTTGAGGCCGTTTTTGCCCTTATGGCCGTCACCACCACTTCCCGTTGTAGAGTCAAGACCGCTGCCCGTACCACCCAGAAACAGCTCCTCAGCAGTCTTATAAGAAGTAATGCTCGACAACCCCAACGTCTTCGGTCCCACCCTCCGTCTCTTAGCTGCCTGCCCCCCACCTCCCATTCCACCCCCAGCTCCACCCCCGGAATCATCCTCCCCGTCCAAGGTAGAATGGAGTTCAGCAGGAAAAAACTCCTTCGCAAACGACCGAGCCCCCAAATCCGGCAGCGTCCTCGGCACCTGACGAAACCGGTGGGAGTACATGGGCACCGAAGTGAACGGGTCGATGGTGGCTTTGGTGGTTTGGCCGTAGCGCTTGTTGAGTTGGTCTTGGCCGTAGGTGCGGGAGGAGCCCGCGCTACCTGAGGGGTTGGTAGTGGATGGGGAAGAAGAGGAGGGGGTGGAGGTGGTGGCGCGGCTGCGGGCTTGGGTGTAGAGGGGGCTGTCTTGGCATTGTTCGCGGAAGAGGAGGAAGTAGGAGATTTGTTTGTCTTCTTTTTTTGTGAGGAGGGGGGCGCGGGGGACGGCGTAGGGCTGGGAGTTGTCTCGGTGTTAGTTTTACCTGTTCTGGTGTGAAACAATAACAGGGTGGTGGAAATAGAAGCCAGAAATAGAAAGCGAAGCAAATAGAAGGGAAGAGAGCCAAAAGGACATACAGGAAACTGCTCAGAAGGCTTGCCGTCGAGCACAATGTCCGAGTCCATCGCCCAGGGCACACTATTCTGGGCCACAGCCCGGCGTCCGTTTGTTGGCGGTCCTCGTCCACCACGGCCGCGGCCGCCTCGCCCGCCTCGTCCAGACATTGTTGCGGCGGGTCCGGGTCAGGCGGTATCACCTCATTGAACTTAAGGGGTATGTATGTGTGTGGTGTGGAACTGTGTGGTGTGAAACTGCAGTTGGGAGTCGTCGGTTGGCAGTACGATGTAGTTAGGTGGCGGGGTGTGTCGAAAGCTGTGATGAGTCGAAATTTTGGATTCGGTTCGAGATTCGCGCTGCTGCGTCTAAAGTGCCGCCAAAAATTTAGCGGGGCCTGAGCTTGGCCTCAGCCTTGCATTGTGCGGCAGGCATTGTGCGGCAGGCATTGTGCTGCAGGGGCCATCACGTCTGAATTAAGCCAATGTGGGGCCTATTCACCCCACCAACAATAGTGCTGGGCTATGATTGCCCCTCGCTGTGCCTTTTTGGCTTTCAACAACTTGTCACGACTGACGACTGTTTGCTGCCTTGAGCTTGACTTAAGCCTTGTGTGTATGGCGATTTGCATTTAAGCCGGCTGTGAACCTGTGGGTTGTGTAGAGGTTTCCATCTCTTTTTGCATCCTCTTTTCACAGCTTCTTTTCACAGCTTCTTTTCACAGCAAGTTTCCTTTCATAACCGAACAAAATGGAGAACACTTCCATCACTGGCCTCGATGAGCTCGAGAAACACCTTGACGACCTGCTTCAGGACCCCGCGCTCGTCGTCAACGCAAAGCTGTTCGACGATGTTGAGTTGCAGCTCACAGGTATGTGTAACTAATCACCTAGAGCAATTATGTGTCTATTGTTTCCATGATTTAACACGATTTCTTGTAATTTGTTGTTTAATTTTATGACTTCTTATTATGCTTTCATCTAATTATTTGTGATTTAGAAACCAACATCCTTCCCCTTCTCCCGCGCTTTCTCCCCCGCCTCACCACCCTCCTCAAACAATACACCCAGGACCCCACTGCCATCGTCAACCTGACCATCAGGTTCCTCGGCCCCGTCCCTTTCGAGCATGTCTTCGCCATGGCCAAGCCCGACGACCTGATCCAGGCCCTGGACTCCCCCGCGCCCGCCGCCAACCTGCTCGGCATGACCGTCCTCCACAAGGCCGCCGCCGACCCCGACCACCTCCCGCTGCTCTCCGCCTATCCAGAGCTTGTCGCTGCCTTCCTCCGCCGCTGGCTTGCCGCGCCCCAGGTCGAAGTCGGCCAGAAAGGCGCCAAAGTCCTCGGCGATCTCCTCGACATCGACTCTCCCCTGCCTCCCCCGGCCCCTACCACCCGGCCGGTCGATCTCTCCCACACCGACCTCACCCTGCGCAAGGCTCCCGGACACGGTGCCCTCTGGTCTCTTCTCTTCCAAGACAAAGAAACCTACACCCTCCTGCTGGACCTCATCTCCGGCCGCCACCCTGAAACGGCCCCCAACTCCAGCCCCACCAACACCAACACCAACAGCGCCAACAACGTGCACCAACTGTCCCTCGCCCAAGGCCGCATTCTTCGCCTGCTCCCCCGTCTCGCCGCCATCGACCTGCATGCCATCAGCCACTCCCAATTCACCCCGCCAACCCCTGTCTACGCCAACCAAACCAACGGCCACACCAACGGTCTCACCAACGGTGACACCCCTCGCATCGCCAACACCAACACCAACACCGACCCCAACACCACCGACCCAACTGAAGACCAAACTCCCCACTATCCCCCTCTCTCCCCTCCCCCTCCAAACACCGGCCTCCTCCAATACGCCGCCCTCCACCTCATCCAAAAATCAGACACCCTCATGCACCTAAGTCTAATCGATTTCTTCGAGACGCTCCTCGCTCTCACCCGCATCTCCCCGGCCTCAGAGGGAAAACTCGAGACCCTGCGGGCCCTAGTGGCTGAGGCGGTGGTGGGGGATAATGAGTTGAGGAATGCGTTAGTGAGCTTGCCGGAGCGGACGGTGGAGGAGGAGGAGGGGGATTTGAGGGGGTGGTTGGGGGAGGTGGGGGTTTTCCAGGCGGGGGAGATGGATGTTGTTATGCGGTAGGGGGGTCTGGGTGAGTGTAGCTTTGAGGCGTGGTGTCTTTACTTTTGTTATGTTGTAGACTGTAGCATGCGTGATTGAGAGGTTATGCGAGATTGAGGATTGTGAATTTAAAACTACGATGTGAAGCCTGTGATGCAAACCCTTGGATGAACTCTGTTAAGTAACAGGTATTAACGAGTATGAGGAGTGAAAAGAGTGTGGCATATGTTTCACAGCCTGGTTGAGTAATTCAGTGTGGGGTTCTGAGTTACAAGTCTGCCTATAATCATTGGTAAGTGGTTACAATGTATGGTGCTGGTTTATGACTGATCCAAGTCAAAGTACCACAATCCTACGGCATACCCACCAGAACAAACACTCCATACTCTCTCACCCACCTACCCATCAAGCTACCTACTTGTCAAGCTCCTACTTGCACGTGAGGCCGGGATCTCACCGGGCCAATCCATCCAGATACTAACTGACCTCCAAACACGTAGATAAGTAGGCTGTTGAGCCGCTCCGTGCCTGAAATCTGCTGACGGCCAGGATAGTACGTCGTGGGACTACGTTAATTGCTACGTTACTTTGGTATCGCGGTAGGGTAGGACAAAAACCAACTAATTGTTTCGTCTCACGGCTTTTTCTTTTATACTAACCACCCAGTCTCTGGGATAACGTCCGGACAACAACAACTCTCTGTTGGATGAGTCTCTGGGAAATGTTTATGAGGGCAGAGACGAGTTAACTAGCGCGAGGAACGTAAACATGCATTCCCCAGCAATACACAGCTCAAGGGGTTAGGGTGAAGTAAGGTGGCCAAACGACAGGAAAGGGGGAGGAAAAAAAAGGAAATTACATATAAAACAAGCTTAGACATCCAAAAGATGAAAATTGAGAGCTTAACTACCTTGTGGATTCCTCGATCCTGCAACTAACACAAGTAGACTTGTATATGCAGGTGTGAAAATGGAAATAAAAATGTAAAGAATGCCATCAGATCACAACGTTAGTCAATAATGGAGAAGAAAACTTTCTGATTAGACACTTGCCAGAGCACCAAGAATGACAACGTTTTTGACTTATTCATGGCCTTGATCCCACCGTCCGTGGTTAAAATGGTCAAACCATCACGCCGCCAACATAGAGACCTCCACCCAACTCGAGGCAGAGCCCCTGGAACTTATGTATATATCCCAACAATATACACCCATTTCCCTACTTCACGCCTTGTAACACACGTTTCACGCTTCAAATATCACATCATAATTCCAGTAAGAACACACTACACTTTGCACTCCACTTCAAACTACGGATCGCACTACACAATGACTCAACACAAGGACTCAACACAAGGACTCAACAGCAGCCAGTACTAGTAATCAGCATGGTAAACTGCGAGTAAACAGTAACAGGAACCAGCACAGTAAACAGTAACGTTACCAGGCAACAGCACAGTAAAGAGCACAGGAATAGTAATCATCACCATAAAAGTAATACATTAGCCACCCACTCACTCACTACTCACTCAACTCACGAATGACCCCTTCCATATATCTAAGCACACGCCCCCTAAAAAATTCTATTATCGCAGAAATCACATTTTCCACCGCGTCGGCTCTTGGTCTCTTGGTCTCTGCCCTCACCCTGGCTAGCTTCACCTCATCCACTCCTCACCCATTGACTACTCATTCACTCCTCATCCACCCAGTAAGTACTCACGCATTCACTACTCACTCACTACTCACTCACTACTCACTCACTACTCACCCACTACCCATTCACTCACTCACCCCCTTCCCCCCTGCGACTCCCAGAAACACCCTCTCCCTTCATCTGATCCTGCAATCTCACACCCTCCCCATAACCTGCCTCGACGGGTCATCACTCAAACTATCCATACTCGGCGACGCCCTAATAACCCCTTGCACCCCGAGCCCCCCATTCCCCGCGCCAACGCCATTCCCATGACTTCCATTCCCATTTGCGCCGCTCCCACTCCCACTCCCTATAGCCGGCGTCCCCCTCACACTCGCGGCCGCCGACCCAGCAACCGAAGCATCAGAGTTAGACGACACCAACCCCTCAATCCCCAACCCGACCTCCCCCACCCGTCTCAAAACAAGCAACAACGCCCCCCTCAACTCCTGTCCCAAATCCTTCCCCAACAGCTCCACAACCAGCGGATAAAAGCTCCCAATATGCGCGGCAAACCCCTCCCTAGGAAACGCCGCATACCCCTCCAACACATCCACCACCACCGGCCGCCACGCCACAATATTCCTGTGCTGGCTCTCTTCGTCAAGCACGATATACCCGCGTATGATATCCCGACAGAGCGGGACGAGCGCGCTTTCGACGTCGGATTTGCTGCCTTGGCGTTCGGGGGCGGTATCGCCGAACATGCGGAATAAGATGGAGACGTAAGTAGCGGCGCTGCCGGATTCTTGTTTGAGGAGGTTGGGGGGTTGTTTCATGAACCCTTCTCGCCAGAGACGCATGCGCAGGTCTTTGTCGGCGTTGAAGCGCTTGGCGAAGAGGAAGGATTTTTTGAGGAGGGCCATGAGGCGGAGGAGGTCGGGAGAGGGGATCTGGGCGTAGACGGCGTCGTTGCTGAAGAGCTCGTTGACTGTTTCGATCATGAGGAGTTGGAGTACGCAGCGGGAGATGATGCGGTTGAAGAAGCGGCGCCGGGCGGCGGTTACGACGACGGGTTGTTGCTGGAGGGGGTTGGCGGGTTTGAATTCTTCGAGTTGGGGTTGGGCTGAGCCGGCTGCTGGGGGTATCGCGGGGGAAGCAGAGGCGGCTAGCGCGGACGGGTTGGCAGAGGCCGGCGCGGCGAGGTTATCGGCATCGCCGTTGATGGATTCTGGGGCAGCGACGGAAAACCCGTCCTCGTCCGTGCCGTCGATCTTGAGAGACTTTTCGTCAACAGGCCCCGTCTCCGACGTCGGGCTCAGCGCAACGCCAAACTCGAGGCCGCTTGGCGGCGGAGACAGCGAGGCGGTCGAGTTGATGGTGGTCGCGGAGAACAGCTGGTACGCCGTGGTGCGCTCAAACAGCTCACAGAACGCGCCGACAATCTTGGCCCAGTGCTCGGGCGTGAACTTGGTCACGTTCTGCAGGATCAGCTGCTGCAGACAGTTACTGCCGATGCGCGCGATCGTGTCGTTCTCCTGGCAGATACAGAGCGCTAGCAGTTCCAAAAACCTGTCCAGCATGTACTCAAGCGCGTCAAAGTAGTGCGTGAACAGCGTGATCATGTTGCGCAGGGCCTGGATCATGGTGGTCGACAGCCACACCGATAACTCCTCGTGGTTGAGCGCGTTTGTCATCTCAGGCCGCGACCGCAGCACCATGAAGATGGGGTACAGCTGCTGGCGCCACAGGATATCCCAGAACTCAGACGGGAAATCGCCGCCGTACCGCAGCAGTGTCTCGAAGAAGTAGTTGAGCGCGTTAGACCGCACCTCGAGGTCTTCGCCCGTCATCAGCACGTCGTGGAACGCAAACAGCACGGGGAACCAGAACCCTTCCTCCGTCGACGTGCGGCTCTGGCGCGCTGCAGGTGCGGGTGACTTGAAGTTGGGGTCCGCCGCCGTCTCGGCTTTTTCAGACGATTTCTGCGACTTCTTCGACAGCGGACACTCGGGTGTCTTGAGCATTGTCGGGATGATCGACTTGAGCAGCTCCATCGCCTGCAGGCTCTTCTTCTGGAACTTCATGTTCTTGGAGAACTCGGTCAAACACACAATTAAGTCCGTAAACGCCCCCTGGGAGATGACCACCCCAAACCGCGTCCGGTACACCTGCGTCACGTTCTCAAACGCCAGGCTCACAATGCTCTCGTGCGGCTCCTTCGCCGCCACCGTGAACACGCCAAACATGGTCCGCCAGCCCGACCGAATGTTCTGGCCCCGCGCCTGGATCATCTGGATCAAACACCGCAGGATCATGTCCTTGACCGTCACGTTGCTCGAGTTCGACATGACGTGCTCAAACGGCTTGAGGAAGTCCTTCTGGAACTTGAACCCGGCCAGCTCCTCAATCTCCATAAACCGCATCGACAGCTGCCGCAGCGAGTCCAGCGCGAAGAAGACGATCGCCGTGTTGGCGTGGCACCCGACCCGGTTGAAGTGCTCTCCGAGTACGTCCCAGATGCTGCTCCACTCGAACCGCACACGCGTCATGTTGTAGTAGCTGATCTCGACAATCTTCTGCAGGCTGTACGTCCGCGGCGAGTCGTTGGACCCAGACACCCGGATCTCGTCCCAGCTCACTTCCGTGAGGGCCCGCGCAAAGTGGATAATCGCGTCCCTCGAGAGATGGGCCGTGTTGGTGAAGATGCGGTCCACGCTCTTGATCACATCGTCCGATCGGCTCTCGAGCGCGATCTCAAGCGACACCCCCTGGGGCCCCGTGTGCGCCCGCGGCCGCGTTTTCCGCGTGGACGACGACGTCGACTTGCGGGAATCCGCCGTTTCCGTCCGCTGGGGAGGAGGGACAAACCGCGCCCGGGACACGTCAGGCACCGCGCTCTCGTCGACACCACCCGAGATCAGCTGCAGGCGATCTAGTTGGCTGATGCACAACAGCACATCCTTCCACGACTCCTTCAGGTGGTTGCCTTCCGTCTGCGCCAGGTCCAGGAGCATCTTCAGCGCCTCGACGTTCTTAGCCTGCATCTCGCGGGGGTTGTTGAGGTTGGCCGTGTTCTTGAAGAACGAGATGAACGCTTCGCGCGGGGTCGCCAGCTCGAACAAGCACGCAATCTGCGTCGCCAGCTTCATGCCCTCCAGGCACACCTTGTTGACCTCTAGGTTGTGCGTCTTCTGCGTCAGACTAGACAGTGCCGAGAAGAACGACATCCACGTCGCGTCGAACATGGGCCCGACATGCTTGAACGACGTGGCCGAGATAAACTTGACCCCGGCCTTGGTCGCGCTCTTGCGCTGGCTGCGGTACAGGTCGCGGAACAGCTGCTCCGATCGTAGCGAGATCTCCTCCGACTGCTGCACGTACGCTTCCCGCTGCAGGTCACGCCCAACGTTGGAGAATGCCTGGCCCAGCCCAGCGGCTAGCCCGGTAGCCTGCGCTTGCAGCAACCCCGAAGCCGCCGCAGCTTCCCGCTCGCTCTTGAGCACAATCTCATTCCCCTGAATATCCTCGTAGATGCCAATGAGGTACTCGTCCGGAAGATCCGCGTTGTCGTTGATGCCGCGGTTGTTCTTGATGAAGTCCTCCTTGGACATCCGCTTGACCACCTTACTGCTGTGCAGATCCGTGTTGAGCAGGATCACCGAGTACGCGAGCACGTACGGCGTGTCGGCGTTGGCAAACGCGTTCGGGTTGCCCGTCACGTAGCGGTGCGCGAACTTGAGCATGAATCGATCAATCTTCTGCGCCTCGCCGGGCAGACGGAAGGATTGCAAAAACTCCCGCAAAGCATCGACGAACCGCTTCTTGCTGAAATCCATCATGTCCACAAACGCGTGCATAATGTCCACGTTCTTCTGGTCGCCTTCGCCAAGGTACTCGCCAATCTGCGCCTTGTCCAGGCGATCCTCGCGAAGCAAAAACCGCGCGATATCCTCGGAAGTCTCGCTCGTGATGAAGCCCTCCTTGAGGAGCAGCTTAACGCCGTGCTTCGGCTTGAAGTTGAACACCTTGATGGCGTTCGTCATCGCCGTCTTCCTGGCCTTTTCCTTTTCCAACTGGTCCGGATCGTCATCAATAACTGGAGTCGAGGGCGGTAGCGGCGTTTCCATGCGGGATGCTGTCTCACTGTTGGCCGAGGGATCGATCGAGTATCGCAAATCGTCGCTCGAGGGTCGTGTGTGCACATCGCCGACCGTCCCGTTAGCCTCCGGTCGCCCGGGCTGAGACCAGTGGACCAGTGACCGTAACGTTTCCACCAAGGAGTCGATGGCAGCCCGCTTCATGAAATACTCCTTCGGAATCTCCGTATCGATCTCGTGATTCGTAGCTATCAAGGCAACCGACAGCGCTGGCGGCAGCACGTTCTTGATCTGCCACTCACTGCCGGGCCCCGATTTCGAGTGCACGTCCTCGTACTGCTGTTCTTGCGTTGGGTTGATGGGCACCACCGCCGTCGCGAACCTCGAAAGGTCTTCCACAATCCGCTGGAAGATGTTGTCGACGTTACGGTCACAGTCATAGTTGAGATACAACTCCACCAAGGCTCTTGGGTCTTCGCATAACCTCTTCAGGATGCCCACAAAAGTAAGCTTTTGCGAGAGCGGCGCATTCCGTCGCGCGAGTAGCGCTAGGTAAATCTCGTTCAAGAATACCTCAATTTCATTCTGCCCGAGAAGTCAGCAGGACGCTCCGAGGCACCCAACAAACATGGCAACCAACCTTGAACGACGACCTCATGTACTTGAGCATTAACCAAAAGATCTCGCAGCACACGTCAAACACCCGGTCCACCGAGCTGGCACCATTACGAGTGATACTAAGACAGAGGTAGTACTTGATGGCCTGCAAAAAGTCCGTCGGCTCGTTGTTCTTGGTGTTCCGGATCGTGCACAGCGGGGACGTAAACACGGCGATGTTGTTATTCAGCAGAGTCTGAACGAGGTGAAGGGAGATCAGTTTGGAGCGCATTGCTTGCCCTCGGGTATCGTAGAGCTGGTCTGGCGGCAAGACTTTGGTCGAGAGGTTGCAAAACGAGCGGAAAACGAGGTAAGCGTCCCGAATGTAGGCCTCATCCTCGGCATCGAGCGATTCCGGTGTCTCCTCCTGGGAGCTCTCCGCTATGCTCTGTTCGGACACAGACCGGGCCGCCTTCTTCACAGGCTTGACCTGGCTAACCATCGTGGGGCCATCCCCCATGTGGGAGTCATCGAAGCTCTTTCGGTGCTCCAGATCCTTTAGTGTCAGCTTCCCCTGTGCTTCATCGGCCGATTCGGGCGCCGCAGCGTTGGAAGCGGTATCCGCAGGCCCGTCACTACCGTTACTCTTGACCTGCCCGTCGTCCGACTCGCCCTGGTCCTCGAATCGGTCAACGGCGAGGCTGCTCCGGCTCACTTTGAGCTTGTCCAGGTTGGCCCGCGTCTCCTTCATGTGCAGCCTCGTCTTGACCCGCTCGAACACCGTCCCCACCATTTGTGTCAGCGTCCCCTGCGCGACCTGCTGATTTGCCGTGCTCCGCGAGAGGAGGAAGATGTTGTAGACCTGTCGTACCGCCTTCAGCAGCCCCGCACCGTGTACGATGATCTTGTCGTTGAGCACCGCAGCAAGCAGCGATTTGACGATCTGGAGCTGGACCTCGACCAGCGTGGCCTCGCCCTGGAAGCAGTCGCAGATCGTGTCAATGGCCCGCTCGATGAGGGGGGCTCGCTCGGCGCCATCCTGTTCGGCCGAGGACGAGGGCGCAGAAAAATAGGAGTAGGAAATCAGCTTCCCGATGCAGTCGAGGGCGGTCGTGGCAAGGGGTGTGGTCCCGGTTTTGGCAGCGAGCTGCAGAGGGGCGAAGACGACTTCGGGGTCGGGGAGCTGTTGGTCGTTCTCCTTAATCGCCGCGAGGGCCTTCTCCGCCAGCTCGGCCAGCTGCTTGTTTCGCCCTGCATGGGCGGCAATGGTGTCCAGCGAGGACACCACAAATTTGAGGGAGCTCATGGCGTACCGGCGTTCCTCGAGGGGCAGTAGGCCATCCGCGGGAGCCCGTTACCGCATGGAAACCGCAGGCCGAGGGAAAGCAGCGTAATCGGATGCAAAATGCGAATTATGACGCGGACGTGGTTCGGATGCGTTGGGTTGCGCAGCTCGAGCTTCGGCGGGCGGATGCGTCTTGCGTCTAGTGGTCGGCCCAAATTAGGTAAATTGGAGGTCTGGGCTTCGAGGTTCGAGGGGCTGTCGTTGCTGCAGCTCTCGGAATTTAGATGCACATGCAAATAGGGGCGCCTAGCGTACCCAAAAACTTTGCTGCTTGTTGCTTCGCGGCCCGCTGCTTTCTGCTATCGCAAGGAATCCGACACGGCTTCAAAACGAGGCGTTGCGAGCAATTCCGCCTTGGTCTTTGTTTCGTCGCAAACAAGGAAGGTGGTTTGTGGAAGATGACAGCAAACCTCCATCGCGATCGCTCCTCGCTGTGGAACCCGGTCCCCTAACTGACGCGGCGTCGCCAGCTGGTCAGCACTGCGCTCGGCGCGCGGACTTCCAGCTTTGTCAAAACGGCTCGCGGGCTCAGGTCCCTGGCATTTCGGGGCCTTGGCGCAAGACCCACTTAGTCGTGGGCTGCAGCCACACCCCCACGGCGGTTTTCAGAATGTGCAGGTGGCTGAGCTCATGACCAAAAGGACCGTCTTAGGCTGCTATGAGATTAACTGCTAAATTTTACGCTTAATATTAACATCGAGATGAGGCAGCCATTCTGAGAAGCCCAAATTGAAACGATTGAACTCTGATCCTTCCCGTTAGCAAGCGAAAAAACCGTTCCGTTGCCCGACGATAAGTTTTCGGAGCCCGATTTGATGTGGCTGGTGGATGGCCAGTGCCCTGCGTTAGCGTATGGATTTGGCGATTTGACACTCGTCAAATGTGGGCCATCCTATCCCGGCCCGCCCAGATTTTGATGAACGGAAGCTAAGCTTCCCAACGAGTTGAAGCCCACGTCAAAAAAAAACCGGCCCCCCAACCTGCATCACCACCACCATCATCATCCTCCGATCCCCGGCTTCCGCCTTCCTTTCTTCTCCCCCCAAATCTTCCCATCCTTCTTTTCCCAATTGGCCTTGCGCTGCTGCGAAGGCACATTCGACGGACCGCTGCTTTTTGCGAGCCCGGTCATTTAACTCCATTTCCGACTCGTCCCGCGTTCCCCCAACGCTTTTTTTTTCTACCGTCTCTTCACACATCCACAACCTCCAAAATGCTTGTCCCAGCGATCCGGAGGCAAGTCCTCCAAAACGCCCGCTTTGCGCGCGCCGCCCTCCCCAGCCTCACAAGATGGTATGCCTCGTACCCCCCGCACACAGTCGTCAAGATGCCAGCGCTGTCTCCGACAATGACCGCTGGCAATATTGGCGCGTGGCAGAAGAAGCCCGGTGACACCATCGCACCCGGCGAGGTGCTCGTCGAGATCGAGACCGACAAGGCCCAGATGGACTTTGAGTTCCAAGAAGAGGGTGTCCTGGCCAAGGTTCTGAAAGAGACCGGCGAGAAGGACGTTGCTGTTGGCAATGTAAGTTGCGCGGATTTCTCCACCCCACGGAGCGGCCCCCCACCATGATGATAGAGTCCGCATTGCCGCCCAACAACTACTAACCCGGGGCTCTTATCATAGCCAATTGCTATCCTGGTGGAGGAAGGGACCGATGTTGGCGCCTTCGCCGGCTTCACCCTCGCCGATGCTGGCGGCGAGTCCGCTCCTGCGGCTGCCAAGGAGGAGACGCCCAAGTCCGACGCTGCCCCCACCCCGGCCCCGACGTCCGCCCCCGAGCCCGAGGAGACCGGATTTGGCGGCAAGCTCGAGCCCGCTCTCAACCGTGAGCCTAACATTTCGGCCGCGGCCAAGAGGATTGCTATCGAGAAGGGCGTTTCGCTATCCGGCCTGAAGGGAACCGGCTCGGGCGGCAAGATTACAGAGGAGGATGTCAAGAAGGCTTCGTCCTCGCCCGCTGCTGGCGCTGCTGCGCCTGCCGGTGCTCTCTACGAGGACATCCCCATCAGCGGTATGCGCAAGACCATCGCCTCCCGCCTCAAGGAGTCCGTGTCCGAGAACCCCCACTACTTCGTCACCTCCAGCCTGTCCGTCACCAAGCTGCTCAAACTCCGCCAGGCCCTGAACAGCACCTCGGAAGGCAAGTATAAGCTCTCGGTGAATGACTTCCTGATCAAGGCCATTGCCGTCGCCTCCAAGAAGGTCCCGGCCGTCAACAGCTCGTGGCGTGACGGTTTCATCCGCCAGTTCAACACCGTCGACGTCTCCGTCGCTGTGTCGACCCCCAGCGGCCTGATCACCCCCATCGTCAAGGGTGTCGAGGGCAAGGGCCTCGAGGGTATCTCGTCCGCCGTCAAGGAGCTCGCCAAGAAGGCCCGTGACAACAAGCTCAAGCCGGAGGAGTACCAGGGCGGCACCATCAGCATCTCCAACATGGGCATGAACCCGGCCGTCGAGCGCTTCACCGCTGTCATCAACCCCCCGCAGGCGGCCATCCTCGCCGTCGGCAGCACCAAGAAGGTCGCTATCCCGGCCGAGTCCGAGGACGGCACCACCGGCATCGAATGGGACGACCAGATCGTCGTCACCGGCAGCTTCGACCACAAGGTCGTCGACGGCGCGGTCGGCGCCGAGTGGATGCGCGAGTTCAAGAAGGCCATCGAGAACCCTCTCGAACTCCTTCTCTGAAACAAGAAACAAAATCTCTTCTCTCCAACAGTCACGAGCGTGTATGTGTGAATATGGCAACAGGCGTAGCGTAGGAGCGGGCGCGGCAAAGCAATATTGGTAGTTTGGGTTAGGTCCCCTATCGGACCTTATAGAGTGGGTGGACATGGGAAACATCCGGCGCAGTCAGGTAGGGGGGTAGGCAGGTAGGGGAGGTTACTTGTGGGCGAAAGAAGGAGGTTTTCCATCAAGGCCGGTACGCCGAACGAAAAAAAAAAGGGTCGGCATCGTCATATTTTGGCCCGGCGGCAGACTGCTGGGATGGACGGCTTCCGGACAAGGGAATTGGGGTTGGGGAAGGGCAGGGCCGACGCTCCACCAGGGCTCTGGCATCATCTCAAATGTGCCGGGTGATGTGGCATCTTTGCGCGTCTCTTTGTCATTTGTACATTGACCTCATATTTAATCGCGTTCAGGGTTGTTTAAATCGAGCATGGAGTTTTTTGGCCAGGTCTCGGTACGCTCATACCCTGAATATCTCTGTGCGTACCATGCGTACGGATAGATAATGGGGAGATGGAATCAACCTTCTCTTGAATGAGGTCAGTGTTAGATATTTTCTGCTTCCCACGTGAGGTTATCATCAATCCCGTCGGCTCCCGTTGCGTGTGTGGAAAAACATAATATCATGTCGTTCTATAACGCAAAATTGTGGGGATATTAAAACCTCGTCACAATCAACTCCCTCAACATTTGACTAATGCTCGATGTTAGTCATGTACACAAACATAACCTGAGTAATCAAGATGGTGTCAGGATCTTATTCTCAGGAAACATCTCGTCGAAAGCAAAGCTGAAAAATAATGGCGACGGAACTTATAATAATTACAAAATGAACCAGCCATAGTGATTGTTTCCTAAATCAAGAAAACGAGCACCCACCACAAATACACTACACTAACGTTAACTAATTCCAAATCTCAAAAACACCCCTTCATCTGTTTGCCGTCCCGGCAAAAACACACTAGCACACCTTGTAATGCACTCCTTACCGGCAAGAGACAGTCCAATTTCCACTCCTGTAACCGGCCGGCCGTTCCGTGACATCGATTCGGACCCTGGCTGCATGAATAGGATCACCAGGCTGGCTGCAAGCCCGAACATGTCCGAAAAGCAACAGCGAAGGACAAACGAATAAAGTTGCCGGACCCAAGACTTGTGACGAGCCCGTCGGACAGGATCCGACGGAACCAGCGAGTCAGATGGGGCGTAATTTTCTGCCGCCCCGTGCTGCGCCGCTGTGGCAGACCTTATTTTATCCATTTTCTTTAACCCCCCGAAGGAAGGATGACAATCAGTGTCGTAAACACCGGGCCCGAATGCCCCGTTTCTTCCCGCATGGGGAAAGCAGGGCGGAAGCGGAAGCGACCCAACGGTGATAAGCTGGGCGGCTTGGGTGTACACTACAGGGTGTAGTAAGAGACACCCCCTGAAAAAATAGAACATTTGGAACCTCGCCTTCCTTTTGCTTGGGAATGTAACAATGCCAAGCAAAGCATCAGACAAATGCCCCGACAGCGCTTGGTGAGAGTCTTGCAACTCGCACTCAAGCCACACCGAAATGATGAATAACCCTTGTTTCTCACACGTCACTCAAACTAGCCCCTGTACTATGTACGAAGTCATGTACACTTGCGGTCCCTCAGCTGCGCGATCCTCGCTCTCAAGTCTGACGGATCACTCCGCAAAGTCCGCTCGTCCGTTCGTCCCTGGCGAACCGGATGCCCTGGAGCGGTTTGTTGGAGCGGTTTGTTGGACCGAACAAGAGATGAAGCCGGACTTGGGTGGGGAAGTTGGCCCAGTTGGTTGTCTGCTGTGGAACACCGCGGCGGCAGCATGCACGACGGCTGGTGGGAAATATTTGTCTTTGGGGCTCTTTTTTTCCCTTTATCTCCGAAATTCCCGGCAGACACAGGCCCGGGGCCTTTTGGCCAATGTCCGGTCCCGTGGTGTTCGCTCGATCCATCAATGCCACAAAGCCGACAGGTTCGTTTGCTTCTCCGGGGGAATACTAACCGGATTTGACATACGAGCGTGTCAAGGAGAAGCGGGGTTCTTTTTCCCTGCTCCTTCAACCTTGGGCCCATGACCACATCGTCAGCAGCGGCCCCAAGTCCAAAAGTTTGCCTTTGTCTTGCCTTGCAGGCGCGCTGCACATTTTGTTGTGCCACTTCATTGGCTTTAGCTGATGTCTAGCGGTTCGGACCTTCCCCCGAACCCGATGCAGGCGGGTTGCACAAATCCGGGACAAGATCGGGTGATCGAGTCTCAGCGCCCAGACCGCCGAGACGCCACCAAGCCGGGCGTTGTTTGTACTTTGCTTTTTCACCCTCCGAGCAAGTGCCGTTGCATGAGATCGGTGACTGCACTTCGCAAAATATGGTAATAACTTTCCCATCTTGTCGAGGCTCCTGTTCTCCCGTCTGCTGACGGCTGGGAAGCATTGTTGAATTTGTTGTCAAGTCACCCAGCCAAGGTCGATCCGGAGTAATCGGGAGTTCGGACGAACACGGTTAAAAATCTTGGTAACGACCTCATGCTTGGGTCCGGTCAGGCAAGCATTGCGAGATATGTCCAAGTTCGGGCGGCTGGAGCCATCCGCAAGCTGAATGGGGTACGGCTGCCTGTGTTTAGCGAAATGCAAGATTGGTTGGCAAATGATGAGAGATTGGGTGAGATTGGGAATCTTCAAACGCGACGCCAGGTCCCTGTCTCTCCATCGTCGTTTGTGTCGACAACCCGTGACCTCTGTGAAAACCCAGCCGGTCGGCGGCGGAGATAATGGGCCCACTAGTGTCAACCCACCAACCTTGTCGCCGAACCCCCGCAGTGAGCCGACACCGTTGAGTTCTTTTTGGGGGTATCCGTCGACGCACAGGCTCTGAGGGACCTAGCGGGACCTTCCGAGAGGGATCGAAGGAGGGGGGGGATTACTATGCAGTCCACTGTTTGGCCGCCGATGAGGGAAAGCCAGGCTGCAAGTCAGCGGCGGTAACTCATCGCAGCTTCGCGGACTGACCTTTCGCCCGCTGACGGGTCCAAACCGGACGAGAGACCCCACGCCGTTGCGGCATGAGCAGCGCCTGGCGCCGGAGGGGTACGGGATCCCTTGTGCTGTTGGACCTTGCTGTTGGACCTTGGTGCAACGGGTACCGGAACGGAATGAGACCGTTAAGGAGAGGATTCCAAGTTGTCGACGAGTCAAATTCCGCACTTTCACATTTGTGGCCTGTTGCCCATAATTCGTTTCTGGGTAAAATGGCCGCCCACGAGTGAATTTGACCTGCCACGTTCCCCGCGGAAGGGTCGACCAATACCCGTAATTTTTGTGCCCGACGTTAGCCCGGAAAAGGCAAGTGTCGGTGATTAGCCTTCCCAGCCCCCGCATTCCGTCCGAGATGCCGATCTGAGGGAAGCCAATCGCCTCGTGGGCAGGTGCAAGCGCACGACGTTGGGGGCGAGCGAAAAGCCGCGGAGTCGAAGGGAGCGCAGAAAAGTGGATTCCTGCAGGGCACATCCCTCGCATTTCACGTTGCGCTCAGCCGGCCGGTCCCTTCGGTTGCTGCTGTCGCTCACTGCTTCCCTTCCGCTCGGGACGGCCAGAGGCAAGCGAGACTGGGGCCGAAGAGCACTGACGCGATCGCCCGAGAATCACGCACCTTCCATCTTCCAATCCAGCGTTCTATTCCTGAGCCCTTGGTATCTTCCAACACGCTCCTTCCTCACGAAGCCGTACGCCGGTTCGCACCCTCCTTTCTGCATGTTCGTGGGGACGGCCGTTCCTTCGCCCCGCACAGCTCGGTACGTCGGGACGTTATAGGTAAGCTGCCTTGGCTCCCGTCTTCCAGGGAGGTAGGTACCTGCAAGTCGCGGATTTTGGACATTGCGCCCACTCACAGACTTCGAGGCCTCCTTCCTGGCCTGCCCGTTTCTCTCGCGGGATCGAACACCAAAAATCAACGACTAACCCTTTTCCCCAGGGCTCGCTCGTGCCCGCCAGCCCGCGCTCGTTGTAGGCTTCTGTTGGACCACCGAGAGCCTCCATCTTGGAGGTCCGGCTTGCGCGCGTGCGCGCGTGGACGGACGGATTATGGACGTGGATATGGCGACCGACTCTGCGCAACCCGCGCCCGCGCCATCAGCACCACCAGCACCGACGGCTCCAACTGGTACGGTTCCAACGGTGCCTTCTACAGCCGCCTCGGCTGGGAGCCCTGGAACTCTCAAGCTCGGCGAGCCTCGGCGGCGCAACCGGCCAGCGCTCTCGTGTATCCAGTGCAGAACGCGCAAAATTCGCTGCGATCGCAACGAACCATGTGCAAGCTGCATGAAGTCCAAGATCGTCAATTGCACCTATGAAGAGGCGCGCCGGCCTAAGCCGCGGCTCTGGCGGCTCTCGCCGGCCCCGGCAGGCGGCCCCCACCCCGAACTGTCCCCGACATCTGCCGACGAGCGTTCGGGCGCTAGGTCTACGTTTGCCTTCCGGGACTTGGCGGTACCTATGCCATCCTCGGTCCCGAATGCCTCATGCGGTAGTTCAACCACTGCACCACTCGGCAAGAGCCCCGAGTCCATCTCCGCTGCCAGCCCACGCTCCATACCACCAGCGCATCACCATGGGCCAGATTCCGGGTCTGTCACAACGGGCCCGCTCGGGAATACAGCGGCTCTCGCCGAGCGTGTGCGTCAGCTCGAACAGCAGCTGGCTGACGCATTGAAACGACCAGATCAAGGCTCGCCGTCGTCCCGCTCAGCCCATACCGCCACATCCCTGGACCATGGACTTCCATCCCGGCCCTCTCGCCCTGACTCGTTAATGAACGGGGAAAAGCTTGTACGTACCATTCCTCTAGTTCTCCGATGGCAAGGTAATACAAATGAGGGGGGTGGCCAGAGGACGAATCGATCCTGCTACCCCTCTTTGTCTGCTCTGTTGCACTTTTGTCCATGGCGCCCCAAACCTTAAGCCGTACAGTGTCTCGAGCGGGGCATTCGACGAGCTGTCTGGCTCACTGGCTGACTGACCGACAGTTCCCTCTTCTGTTCAACGTCGCGGACCGCATTGAATCCGACAAGAGCTCAGATGCCTACTTTCTGCTGCAGAAGTGCAAGGGTCTAGGCAACGCCGTCTTGACGACGAGGAGTGCGAGATCTGTTCGACCGCAGCTTGGCAACGAGATTCCTGACGAGAAGACCGCTCGTTTGTTAGTGGATGCATATTTCAGAACATTCGAAAGTGTTTACCGCATTATCCACCGACCAACGTTCTGGGAAGGTTATCGGAGGTACTGGGAGAATCCCAGCGAGGCTGACACAACTTTTGTCGTCCTGATGCAGCTTTGTATGGCTATTGGGACATGCTTTCAGGACGAGGTGGTCGGTTTACGCCGGCTGGCTACCCAATGGATACACGAAGCCCAGGTCTGGCTCGTTTCGCCCATTGAAAAGTGTCTGGTCAGCTTCGCCGGTGTCCAGGTCATGTGTATGCTGCACATCGCCAGAGAGACCTGTGGGGTTGAAAGTGACATGGTTTGGATAAGCGCTGGTTCACTATTCCGGACAGCCATGTTCCTCGGCCTTCACCGCGATCCCGATAACTTGCCCAACATGTCCGTGTACGGTGCGGAACTGCGACGGCGCGTATGGGCAACTGTCCTAGAGATTGTGCTACAGTCCAGCCTGGATTCAGGGGCACCCCCTCTCATGAATTTGACCGACTTTGACACCCGCCCACCCTCAAACTACGATGACGATCAACTCACCGAAAACGCAAAGTTCCCTTCAATCCCTCGCCCTCCAAACGCATTCACCCATAGCACGGTTCAAATCGCCCTTATGCGCTCGTTTCCGATACGGCTAGCGGTTGCCCAACACGTCAATCACTTCACCTCGCCCGGCACGTTCGAGGAGACGTTGAAATGGAACACTGAGCTGACCAACGCCTGCCGCGCTCTATCCGCCACGTTCCAACCATTCTACGACCCCGCGGGGATTCTTCCCAAACGCTTGTCACTGTTTCAACTGCGCCTCGCAGAACACATGGTACATCGTTTCTTTCTCGCGCTCAACTATCCCTGGCTTTGGTCGGCACACAACAACCCCACCTACTACTTTGCACGCAAGATGTGCGTCGAGACGTCATTGAAACTGTATCGGGCCATATCAACCGGCTCTCCAGCAGGCGACTCTGGGACCGCCAGCCAATTCGACGACTTCACACGACTTGCCACTTGCGCGTACGGCGCGTTCCGATCTGTTCCTACGCTCGCTGTCCTGACCATCTGTCTTGAGCTCTTGTGGCAAGTCCAAGAAGATAGGTCATTCAGGCAGACGATGAACATGGACCATTCGCTTGAGCGGCCAGCAGCCCCTAGCAACGACTCAGATGTCAACAACTCCGTAGGCATGGGCATTGGGAGTGGCGCCGCCCCGCGACAGGAACTACTGGAGGCTGTCAAATATTCGATTGGGTGGAACGAGCGACGCATTCGATGCGGAGAGACTAATGTCAAGGGGTATCTTCTCTTCTCTGCTCTACTCTGCCAGGCGCAAGCCCTGCAGCGCGGTGCATCGGATGTGGAAGCAGAGCGGTTAGTGCTGGCCACCGTTGGCGACGAACTGAACCGTAGTTTTCTTCTACTACAAGACGCGGCGAGTTTCGACCCGGCGTTTACGGCAAGCGGCGGGGAATCAACGCGCGAGATGAATTCCGGTTGGGGTGTCGGCTCAGGACCGGATGACATAGTAAGACAGACTTTCTTTCTGCTTCTCCAATACATTCTAACTTGCGCTAGATACGAGCACGTGGATTCAACTCCATATTCAACATTCATGATGCCGACTTCTTCCTCGGCAGTTAAGGTCAGGGGCGGGCGAGCCAATGATTATTGCAACTTTTCCGCATAACGTTATACCCACACCCATGCATCACATCCCATAAAATTTACAGATACCCCCAAACCGGACGCCTCGGGGCGCCTAGTGTAGTATTTAGAAGAGCAGGATAACTGGTGGGCTCACCAGTTGAAGGTGGCCCTCAATTTTGGAGACATATCCCTGAACCTGGTGTTCACCGTTGGAAATGCCGTGGACTATCATTGTAGACGGCTGGTGGGCGGACCAGCCACGTAGTAACGGCGCACCAGGCCTGTGACCGTAAATGCAATTCAGCAAACAAAGAGATGACATCCTAAGATGTCGAAAGTTCGATCGACTTGGTCATGTTCGACCCTCCCAATTTTCTCGAGTACCGTCCGCAGAATATCGTTGACTGGATGTCATCTGGGTCCGTATCATTCCCGATATGTCCTAGAGTACCCATGTCGGCGGCACGAGAGCTGGTTGAAAGGGCTTTTATGTTATGAAAGCCGTCGACGTCCATTCTTAAGAGTCTAATGGGCCGTCAGAGGTTCAAGTAGTTCACCCATGGATAGTTAACCCTGTGCGCGGTTACAGTGCAACCACGATTTGCATTAAGAATGTAATCATGTACAAACATACCCGACTTCTCGCGGGTTTTGGTTGTTCATTCTCGTTTTACCTCACTATATTCTAGCTGGGTGTACAGAGCGCTGGTCATAATCACAGTTTATTTTGTATGAGTAATTACAAGTAACAATAAAGTGCGTCCCGATAGGTGAAAAGACATGTTATGATGATTGATTAGCACGCTCACAGATTCCCCTTCTTCAAATCAAGTGTTAAAAATCGTCGGTTGAACCGGCGTCGTCCTCCGACCGTTATGAGAAGAAATGATACCGCCGTGCCTCCGTGAATGTATTGACTCCCAGGCATGCAACCGGGACTGTTTGCCCCTATTGCTGGCTTCCGTCTTAGAAATCGAAGTGTCTGATGCGGCTGTTTTTGATGGCCGGCGTAGACTTGAACTCTGCCCATGTTCCGGTTCTTGTTGGGGAAGTGGGATATATCGTATGGTAACCACCGTTATTATTTTTTTACTTTTGTGCTGGGGTTGTTCCTCCGGTGGCAAACCCCCTTCTGAATCCGGATCCGGGCTCGTGGGCGTGACGGTTTGAGAAAGCTGACTAGACGGCCCGCGATGCGACTCAAACGTACACCCGGGGTAATCCATACTCCTAGCTGATAATCGGCTGAGACGCTCATCAAATATTGCTAGTGCATGTGTTGGCGTGGGCGCGGGTGTGATGGATTTGGAGTTGGCCTGGTGGGGTGCCCGTGATGGGGCGGCTGGTGTTGTGGGGGATGGGATGGCGGGGTGAGCGTCGATTGCGGGTGGGAGGAGCCATTGGGTTAGTAGGAGGAGTTGTAGGAACATGGTGTATGGTGTATTGTTTTAAGAGGAGGAGGGGGTCATTCTGACCGGCGTGGAGTGAGGATGTGGAGTGAGGGGAAGTTGACGGTTGACGTTGACGTTGATGTTTGGCGGGGTAGGTGCTGAACCGAGCAGGCGGGTGATAAATACTACGCCAATTGAAGCATTTGTAGATCCGATGGGACTCTGTGACACAACAACGCGAGGCAAGGCGAGGTGATCGGCGAGGGCTGAGTTTTATTGGACACCAAGGTGGTGAAAACTCCTACAGATGTAGATAATTCCATAATCACCTTACAAGCAGCCTTGACATTTGTGAGGGGGCAGCTATTTTAAATCTATGGCAGATTTATGTAATCAGGTTGAGAAAAACAAAATAACATATGATCCCCCAAAACCGATTCACGAAGATTCACATTTCGAGCAGTAAGTGGTCAACCCAATTGCCGTTGTCAGGGCGAAGTCCGGATAATTGGACTAAACCACATATCATAGTCGGTGACAACCGTCCGGGAAATCGTTTATTAAAGTCTTTGTGCAACCCGTATCTCCTACCTTCGATCCACGGCACAACTTCGTCTAAAATCTCTCTTGGGGTTCATAACTTCCGGTTCGGAAGCCGGGGACCGGGAAATCGCATCTCTTGGCCAGCCACTCCCGAGAATGCGCCTTCTATTTTTGGGTCGTTGTCATACCCATAATTACCCTCGGGGCAACCACGGGCAAGACCTCCCGTCCATGCCCCTCCCGCTTGCCGAAAGAAAAAAAAATTCCACCGGCTGTTTCCCACCTCGATTCTGACGCCTGCGCCTTCTAGGACATGTAAGGGACGTCCGATTGTGCCGAATTCATCCCTATTTTCTCGCTTGACTTGAAAGACCTCGTCCTGATACTTTTGGGAGGCGGGACGGACACCCCATGCTCCGCGAATGCCCCTGAAAACGGCCGGAATGGACGACGCACGGAAGCCGTTGGCACCAATTCTTTCGGCATGAGCCTGAGCCAAATCCGGGCTCGGAACGGCCGCCATGGAATTTAGCCACCCAATGGCTGAGCTACCCTTCTTGGCTGACTTGCCGGTTTTGCGACGCTTTCCTCAACACCGAACGCCTGGCTGAAGTCCGATGCTACGTTGTCCCCTTTACTGTCCCACCAAGGTTAGGGGGAATGCAAACGAAAAGCATTCATCTTCTTCTGCGTCCGCTAGTTTGTTTGTCTCCCACATGCCATGTCCCACGGAATGCATCGCCGTGGCGGGGGGGCCAATAAATTTACGTTTCGGAGCCAAACGCGCCATTACCCTTAACCCGGTTTCCGGGTCGGAAGCCTAGCTCGCTAATCTGGACACCTTTTTATAACCGCGCGCCGAAGGGTTTGACTCGACGACATTGAGAAAGCGGTGTTTCTGCGTTCCGCCGTTTGCATTCGAACCCCCGCAGTATTTAGACTCTTCACGCTGAACGGAAAACAAAACCGCTCACCATCTCGGCACACATCGATCACCCCTTCAACCTCGGCGCGGCGTTGAATCTAATCGCCATGGAGATCCTGTCGATTTTACTCTTTCTCTCGGGTTTGGCACCTGTTTGTGCCTCTCCGGTCGCCCCGTTAGACCCTCAGTTGGAGGCAAGGGGATTTATCACTGGCCGGGAGCCTCTGGACATTGGAGCACCGGATGATGCTGGGTCGCCAAACCCGGATCCCGATGCGGGATGCACGACGACGCTGACGGAAACTTTGGAATGCTCGTGGGACGGGACCACCACGGAGTACCCGTCGACAACCACGCTGTTCCGATCGATCGACTGCAACGGGTGTGACAATGTGTCCGTCTCCCGGGAAATCCATTACTGCCCAAACCAAAGCATCATTGCCACGCTGTACCCGGTGAGCCCCAGCACCACCTGGAGCACTGTCTGCCAGACGTCTGCCTCAGTCGGCGTACGAAGCACAGCACACGCCCCAGCCGCAACGAGCACCGTTGTCCCAGAGCATCACGCAGCACTACCCGTCGTCCCCACGCCCACCCCAGCACCGCTGGCAAGGAAGCGCTCGCAACACTGAGGGGCACAAGGTGACACGCCCCCTTAATGGGCCCATGGCCCATCGCGTTGGAGATAAGACAGCCTGAAGGTTAGGCTCGACGAGCCTTGATTCTCTGGTTGGCAATTACCTCAGAAGGTGGTTATGGTGGCTGTCTGCTATGGTTGGCGTGGCGCTGGCGGGGAAGCGGTTCGGGGATGTTGCAGGGAGCAACGACGCTACCCGGAGAGGATCGTGAGCGGTGGGTGTGAGGGTCCAGTGCGTGGGATGAGTAATATGGAGGCTTTCAGCTGTATGATCAAGGAAGCTTGTCTGACGTGTTATAGAAGGGCTTTTTCTCTTTTCCTTTTTTTTTCTTTTCTTTCTTACCTTGAAACATCGCGCCTCTTCAGGTGCACTGGAATGAGATTGGGCAGAAGAGGGTTCTGGAGCTAGTGTCCGGAGGTAAACGCGGGTATGAGTCGAAAAACATGGGAGACACGTGAGGGAGGGTTGCCCGGCTTTTTGGGTCTTGCTCGCAAAAGTTCACTGTTGTAAATTCCCTTGCAGGAGAATACGATAGCTCGGTTTTGAATTCTGCCTTTGCTTTTTTTCCCTTCTTTTATCCTCGATCCTTGGCAACAACTTGTTGGAGGGCAGAGTGGTTGTGTGGTGTGGTGATCTCAGCCCCACTCAACATCGCTCCACCCACGAGTTGATCATGTGGGTCTGTTTTGGGCACTTCTTTCCCCTTTTGGGCCGCTCCCCCGGTGCCCACTAGCCCCACTTTGACATCAGGACGACCAATTCTTGGACTCGAATTTCGACCCGAAGAGTCCCAACTGACGACCTGACCCGCAGTGGAAGCCTTCATTCAACATTGTCGGAGACACCGCCGGCCCGATCTCCCCAAAGCAAGCGGGTGTCTGAATGCAGCCGGGAGAGGGTCTGTCTAACAAGGAGGCAATGCGATAATGGACAATAACGGTAAAACCTTCAATGGCCTCTCACGGCCCCCTCCCACCTCTCTAGCACGCGGCCCCCCCAAGAAAAAGGTACGCCGGGAGCCTCCCAGCCATCCCAAGAGCTGGAAACTACGCGATGATGCGGAGTGGGCGTCGCCGCACTCGCCTCGGTCCGGCTCAACATCATTGATGCCGTCGCCTTCTGCGCCTACGGCCCGGGGCCAGGCGGATTATTTCCGGCCAGGACATGACGTCGTTAAGGACAACGACGACGTGGACGACACACTTGAGAGTAAGCCACCGCAGCAGCTCGGCAATTACACGATTCGGCCCAATCCGGCCGCGTCCGCGGCACCATCGGGACCGGAACTCAAGATACGGGGTCGGTTGACCGTTCCCCAGCATCCGCATCATGGTTATCAGACTCATCAGAGTCATCAGGATCATGACTCCCTTCCTCGTCACCCCCAGCATAAAACGGAGGCGGACGACGATGCGCCACCGGCGTTCAAGGATCACAGGAGGATGTTCCTCAACGCCATCGAAGGGATCTATTCTCATCTGGATGACATCGAACCGGCGTTTGTGGATTTCAACCTCCACTACAAACACCCGGCCGTCCGTGCGGCTGGGCGGATTCGGGGGCAGTTGAACCGGCTGCACGAATCGTACCAATTTCTCGACAAGGAGCTCGGGGAGGCAGGCCGCGAGCTGGCACAGTTTGCGGCTCGGGATGATGACTTCCGGAGGGACCTGGAGGAGGCTGGAGCGATCAATTTCAAGCTCAAATGTGCCAAGAATGATCTTGCGGAGGAGGTTGAGAAGCTCAGGTCTGCTGCGGGGAAGCCGGATACGAAGCTGGATGAGTTGAAGCGGGAGATGGAGGATCTCCGTGGGACCCACGATAGGCTCTTGGAGTCGCATCGGAGTCTTCATGAGAAGATTGCGAAGGAAGGGGCTGAGAAGTTGTTGTTGGAGGGTGACTTGCAGAAGCGCAATGGGGACCTGGAGGAGGCGACGAAAGAGAACAGCAGGTTGCAGGCGGCGGTTGAGGAGAGGGACGAGGACATACGGGAGCTTAAAGCGAGCGGGGTCGAGCTGGAGACGCTGGCTGAGCAGAGACAGAGGCAGATTGCGGAGGCAAAGGAAGAGCACGTGAAATTACAAGATCTCATTCGCGAAAAGGAGGCCCGGATCTCTCTTCTCACGACACGACCCATCACACCGGTATCACCTTTGGCTGCTTGGAAAGGGGGGCAAGGGGGCCAGTTTCCTCTTCCGAGCGGATCGGCCTTTCCGATGCCACGATTAGAAGCAACACAAGCATCTCCTGCTGGCCGAGAGACCTCTCCGGTCCCGTACATCAAGCAAGAAGCGTCCGAGTCGGCCTCAATGCCTGCGGTAGCCCCTCCGCAGGTGACAGCAGCTCCGAGTGAGGAACCGACGGACTGGGCTCGAGGAGTGCGTTGCTTGACGAATGGGGCGGCGGTTGTATTGGGGCGAGTGTTCAATATTGGGCCTCGCAACGTTGAGGACAACATGGTGTTGACTCACTTTCTCGTCAGCCTTGGGGGCGGCTTAACGGACATTCACGTGGAGGAACCGGTCGAGTCGAGCACCTGGACGCTTGACGAACCATGGATGGTATCACGGGGGGGTTTAGCCTTGTATGATCTACGACCTACCATTGAAGGGCAACTTGCACAGCTGTGCCTGCTTTTCCCCTTTCCATCGGCCACCAGCGCTGTGCGCTCTGATCTCAACACAGACGCCGACATTTTTTACCGTATTTGCTCGCTTTTCAGACGCCTTAGTTCTCCGCATCCAGACACACCACCGTCACTAAGGGCAAAGCGGGCGTTTGTCGAGGCACTATTTATATATGCCCGCGCCCTGGAGTTGCATATTTCGACTGCGACCGGGCTAGCAGCACCCACATTTACGCCGACACCTCGTACCGTTTTGTTGGGCATAATGCTGTGTGAGTTGTGCCGGAAATGGACTGACTCCTTTCCCCAAGCCTTTCCGCCTGGACATGCCGGCCCTGGTCTTGACGTGGCTGCCCTCCTGGGACAGGGGCTGTTGGGACAGAGCGAAGTTGGCGTGGATGGCCTCAGGCGTCAGAGTATTGCCAGTCAGCCTTTTGGGCTGCCGCAACAACAGCAAATCGGCTGTCTCGGGAGTCTGGCTGCCCTGTTGCGTCTGCCCCTGGTCGGTGATATCCGGGATACCAAGACACTGCGTGAGAGACTTGCCGAGGAATGTGGTGACGGGTTCTGCCTGTTCTCCGCTGGCACCGTTCGCGGCACTCCTATGCCCACCTCCTTGTCTCCCGAGAGTGTATCAAACGCACGAGATTCTCCATCCCCCAAGGAGCTCGGCCTCCTCCACTGCGGCAGCAGCCAAAACAGCAACGACCCCTTTTTCCTCATGATCGACTTTGACGCGCGCACACTCCGCGCGGTGGACTGTCGGCTAGCAGGAATGCGGCCGAACCGGGCAGAACCGAGGAAACTCGATTTGATCGTGGCCAGGGAGGGTTCTGCGGGCGGTACTGGCAGCGGACAGCAGGAAGAGGAGGAGTTGTTCCGGCTGGAGGCGGCGCCTAAGCATGTTGCGGCGTTTTGGGTGCGGTATGCTATGGGGGATGATTGATGGGAGGGGTTGGGTTGGCGTTGGCGTTGTGTGTTGGTACTTCTTCTCGCTTATCGACTGGCTTGGCAGTGCTTGTTGCTTGTACACTGCTTGTTGGGTGGTTATTGCTTATCCGTGGAGAACGCGGCCTTTTAGTTGGCGTCTGGGGCATGGTGACGATATATGGGAGATTGCTGGCCACAGTCTGGGGAGTTATATATCGGGTGTTTGTGGGTGGTTGGTGTTGAGCGAGCATTCTGTAATACACATGGCCTTTTGGCGATGTAATTACGCCGTGTCCTTCGCGCTTTGTCTGGGTTCCACGTTGCTTGTTGTCGTGGGTGAAGTAGTAAGTGGGAGGAGCTACCAGTGGAGTTGTGTCTGTCACACCTGCCTTAGCGATGCTTTCTTATCGGTATTGGGGGCGTTCCCCTGTTGATCGTTCCTCCTTTCTAACCCCCCAACCCCCACCCCCCTTTTCCTTTGCCCGAAGCGTTGATGTTTACCTCTCTCCAGCCGAGTCATCACTCAAGGCGAGCTGACTCGCCTACCTAGATTGGATACTACTGCGCTTCTTTAACCTGACACCCTTTGTTTTTGTATTCTATATTTCCTCGACACTCAACAGTAGATAGACCGACGGACAGACGCCTAATAATTGGGAGGGTGATATTCTTGAGTGGTTTGCGAACAAGATGGGGGCGAATAATACTACTGCGACGAAGGGTAGTGGGGGGGATTTTGGGGGGAGGATTGAGAAGTTGGAGGTGGTTGGAGATGAGGCCGCTAGCAGGGAGGGGGGTCCTAACAAGGGCGATGATGGTGTAGGGGCTGGTAATGGGGGGGTTGATCATGGGGAGGTTGGCGGGGGAGTTGACAATAGGGAGGCCGAAAACACGGAGGCCGAGAACACGGGGTCTGACAACGCGAGACTGGGAAATGAGGAGGGTCACAGTAATGACGTTGAGAAGAAGGAGATGGACAGCAAGGTTGACAACGAAGTCGAGACCAGCAAGACGAACATCAACGGGGATAGCGTCGATAAGGTACACATTGGTAACGAGGCCGGCATCAACACCGAGGTCGAGACCAACACCGAGATCGAGACCAACAAAGCGAACATCAACCTCGTCGATGAGACACAGAAGGGAGACCACGCCGAGAAAAGAGCGGACACGGACCAAGTCGACGCGGAAACGGAGGCAAACATAGAGGAAGACATCAGTAACGCAGCAGCAGCTTTGCTCGGTTTGTACGCATCTGAGCCCTGGGCAGAGGCGGTCTCCAGGCCGGTAAAGGCTGACACGGGCCAGGCTGCGGCTGTCAGCAAGGCGGACGTCAAAATGAGCATGGCAACACCCCGTACCATGCCAGATAATGATGTGGCCACATTACTGACAGAGCAGACGCTCAACTGGGACGCATTTGGAGCGGCCGAAGCCACGGCAGCCAACCTCAACGAACAACTACGTATAAGCAACAAACACGAGTCTGGATCGGGGGTTGAGCCGGACAGGCCCATGATGCCGTTGAGCAACCCGAACTGGCCAGAGATTATGGAAAAGGTCGACGGGGTCACGGTGTTCAAGCAGCCGCCGCGCATGCCGGTGTACGACGACCCCGGGCTCTGCAAGTGGCTTCTCAGCAACATCGCGGCCTCGGTACCTTTGGAGATCAAGCGGTCGTCTCTCATCACACCCAACACCTGCATACACCAAGAGAGCGACGGACCGACCAGGAGCGAACACTACCACACCAAGGAGTTCCGGCACACGGGGGACGACTGCACCGTGGGCACGCACTCGGGCCTGTTTCTATCGGACGCAGATGAGGGGTTTGGGGGGCTGCGGGCCGGGGAGGAGATCTACAACGCGGCGCCGGTGATGTGGGCGGTTTCGTCCCATACGCACCCGTCCATCTGCAACTTTTGCTTTGGGGACCAAGACGAGGAGCGGGCGATGGGTGGGCAACCACGGACGCGGGGACCGGTCTTGCTCTGCGCGAAGTGCAAGGTCGCGCGGTTCTGTTCCCGGGTATCTCTCTTTCTCTCCTCAACTCTCTCCTCCACTCTCTCCTCCACTCTCGCCTTTCTATCTGTCGAGATACTAACGCGAAATAGGACTGCCAAAAAAAAGCCTGGGAGGACTGGCACAAGGACGAGTGTGGTCTGCTCCGGGAGCGACCCGGGATGGGTCTCGTGGAGCTTCTGGTGTGCCGACTGCTCTTTTGGCAGCAACGCAAAATCCTGCGTGTGGGCGAGTCGACGTGTCTGCAACGCATGGGGGGTAACTTTGAGAAGTGGCTGGCGGAGCCCGGCGCGGCCAAGCGACTGGAGACCTCGGCGTTGGAGATCTGGAAGGCCGTGGGGGAAGAGGGGCCGCTTTCGCTGCCGTGGCGGCTTCTACGGGTTGTATGTTTCTCTTTTTCTTTCTTTTTCATTTTTCACGTCTTTGTGCGTTTTTGAGACCGCTGCTTTACCCGTGGCTGACGTTTCAGTTACCTTGCAACATTCTCCCACTGAGGAAGCCGAGCAAGAACACGATGGTGGGGCTCGTGCTGGAGCTGGTCGGCGCGCAGATCAACCACTCGTGCGATCCCAACGCCTTCATGATCTTCGAGGGCGGCGAGATTCGGGTCCGGTCGCTGCGGGACATCGCGCCGGGCGAGGAGATCACGGTGTGCTATAGCGACCCTATAGGCAACACCATGGAGAGGCTGAATCGGCTGCTGTTGCATCATGCCTTTTCCTGTCGTTGTATGTTCCTTTCCCCCACACCTACAGAAACCAAGGCTGTGATGTACTGAGATAAGTTCAGGCTCCCGCTGCTCGCTCGACCTGCACGCCCAACGGACAATCTGCAACACCCCCGACTGTGTGAGCCGCTTCTACCAAGCCCAGGTCGACATGTTCGTCGCCCTGCGGCAATACCTGAAAGCGTCCCACTACTCGGCCGACAGCGGCTGGGTTCGGCACGATGTGGCTGCCCTTGAGGTCCGCATCGATGTCATCCGCGCGTCCGTCGCCGTCTCCCCCGCCGGCCACCCCTGGCCCGACGATCTGGAGCCGATGCCGGAGATGCACCAGAAACTGGCCATGTTGTACCTTGAACAAGGCAATCCCCTATCCGCCCTGCGCTGCGCCCTGAGGGGCTGTATGTTGCGCTTCCATCGCCACGGCCCCGAGTGGATCAACTCTATGCGCGATGTCATGATGCCCGTGTTGTTAACAGTCGGAGCGATGCCGGCTGATGCACCGGCATTCCAGCGCGATCCCAGCTGGGACCTGACGCCGACGGACATCCAGACAGTCACGTACGGGTATATACATGAGGTAGCCCGGGAAGCGCAGACCGCGTTTGGAATGGACTCGGAGTATGCGGGGAGCTTGGTGCGGCTCATGATCGCCCTGTTCTCGGTGGAACGAAATCGCATTCGCATTCAGGGAGGTGATCCCAAGGGGTTACAGAATGACACAAAACAGAAGGGGAAACGGAAGAGGCGCAGGGCGGGGGATAATGCGGCGAAGGATTCATTATCATCATCGTCGGCGGGACGTACTGGGTTGAGGATTTGGACGAGGAGTTTTGTGGAGGAGGAGTATGAGCCAGCTCAGAGGAAGCTGTTAGCCTGGGCTGGGGTGCCGCTGGATTATGGGGTGAAAATGACGGTTTCTGGGAATGAGCAGGGAGAGGAGACGGGTTTGGCGGAAACTTTGGGTTAAGACGTTTGGGGGAGGGGTGTAGAAGGTAGAGGTTTAGAGGAGGATCACCGGCGGGGGCATCCTGAGAGAAAGTTAAAGGGGGGGTCAAAGGGGAAGGGTTACAAGGAACAGGGCGAGGACGTGCTGGATGGCGAGGGGGTTTACTAGAGGCAGGGTTAAGGGTTACTTTTAGGGTATGGTGTCTGGAACTGTGGGCGTGAGCGTGAGGGCGCTCATTGAAGGTTTATTTGGTACGCCTCGAGGGACAGACGGGTGTCACAGTCAGGGGTGAATTCAGGCATAGAAAGTAGAAATAATTGGGCAACAAGCGTTTGTTTTATATTTCTTCTGCTTGGTTCGAACTGTCAATAAGAGTCACAGTTCGTAAAATTGCTTTGAGCGCTCCCCCCTTTTGTCCTCGATAGTCTCGAAATGCGATTTCGACGACACTTATTGTGGCATTAGTTGCACTTCATGCGTTCGGACACTTAACCACTGACGGCCCGAAACGGCCCGAAACGGCCCGAAACGGTCTATATCAGACCGATCTGGTGAGCAATCATTTGGTATGAATACAGAGGGTAACATATCATTTTTTGACTATCCTGCAGGTGATCGGCCCAGGTTGTGTTTGGGCGTTTCCATCCACTTTTTAGGGGCATACTCAGCCGTCAGACTAGCTAGGAATCCATAAGCTACCGTATTGTAGTCTTCTTGACTTGGTCGGGGGCTGTAGGGACATATTGAGTCGGAAAGGTTTTGGTGAAGCTAAAGAAGTCACAACGAGTAATTACACGAGCTGTTACCTCGATGGAACGATCTGGCCCGTGATCTGGTTGTTTACGAGGAGCCCCCAGGACGAGTGCTTCTATAGTCAGGATCTAAGTCTCAAGGTAAAGACTCTATAACCTCCCTGCGCTTTACAATTTGTGTCTCAGCCAGTTCACCAACCCGTGATCACTCTTGGGGCATGTCGTGTCACCTGACAACTCGGTCGCCTCTTCCCATCACAGCTTGTATGCATGCATATAAATTACCCCGCCCATTACCCCACTACAAAAAAGAATGAAGAGGGAATTCCATCACAACGGTAGCTACAAACCAAGACTCGGATTAAAGAGCGCCAGAAAGTCACCAACTACAGCAATAATGCCAGTCAGCGTAGAAACGCAAGACCACGCTTTGAAGTGGGCTTCTCAATGGGTAATTCCCCTTCCCTGAATTCTAGGTATTTATCTATTTGGGTTGTGTTCTGTGACTTACCAAAGGCAGGCTGGAGTGCCAACGGATGATCTCGAAGTCAGCACTGAACTGGACGGGGAGATAGTGGCTATATATATAGAGGCGGACGAAGACGGTCTGTTGGATGGGGCCGAAAAAAGCTGGCTGTTTCTGCCTCATGAGGAACAAGAGCCAACGGCAGGTGGACCGGATGCTGTGATCAAGTATATTCGGAGGAAGACTTCAGAGGAAGCCGAGTGAATCCAAGGTCGTGTGAGGGATCACCAGGGGCTGGGGTCTACTTATCTACTGTGGGAGAGCAACACGAGGGTCGGACGTCTTGATAGCGTGTTTTTCGGGTACGGAAACAATCACTTGATAGTTGATACACTACATAATCCCCGGCGCCCACTTTGCCGCCGGACAATCCTTATCCACCACCCTCTCTACAACCTCTTCCTCCTCACCATCTCCCTTCTCATCGCCCTCACCATCACTATCCTCACCCTCACTATCCTCATCACCCTCCTGCGCCATAATCAACGCCCACAGCACATCCCCCGACTCGCTGCCACCACGAAAATCCGCCTCGTGCACGACAAACCCGTCCTCCTCGAGGGCCCGACGTGCGGTGGTCTCAGTCATGAGCATGGCCCAAATCTCGAGAAAAGCCAGGGGAATTTCGACCTGGTGCGTGATGAGGTAGTGTCGGGCTGTGATGCCGGAGCACCGGGGGGAGAATGTGTATTTGGGTTTTTCGTCTGTGGGCTTCTCCTCCGTGGGCGTGTCTGGGCCAGAATCAGAAACAGGCACAGGAACCAACAACCGTTCCCTCAACAGCCGATCACCAACCAACAGCCACGGCAAATTCTCCAACAACCACGCCCGCACGCGCCGCACAAAGAACAGCGCGGCATGGTGCAGCATGTCTTTGTCCTTCCCCTTGTCTGTGGTAGACGTGGGACCTGAGGACGGGGACACCCTATCCGCCCAGTCAAGCAACCCCTCCATGCAATCGACAGCGTCGTTCACCACCACCCACTCCAGTAACACATGCAGGCCGTCACCCGATGGGTCCCAGAGGATTTTCCCATTCGGCGACTCAATCGTCTTTCTCAAACTTGGCCAGGCCCAGCGCCTCTTCGAGACCCGCGCGGTCGTCCGACTGGATCAACTCCCGCAGCGGGTTCTCGCTATCGAGAAACGACAGGATGCGAATCTTGTGACGCCGTTCGTGGTCGACAGGTGGCCGGGAGGTGAGCTTCGTGGGGGTTGTGGGAGACATGTTGAAAACTGACTAAGGTGAGGCTGTATCAGGGAGACGTGTATGTCGTATGACAGTATGACAAGCAAAGCGAAGCAAGCGAAAGGGATAATTTGACGGAGAGGCGATCAGATTTAACACAAGTAGGACCATTACCCAATTGATGAAAACAGCATCCATTATTGCAAATTATCTATTTGCCGAGAAACACCCAGTGGAACCTTTGTCACCAACAAAGCATTGAAGCAAACACACCCGCATTGTCCACCGGAATCGTCAACTCAGATAGCACAAACACAACAGACAGCAAACACGACCAGTCCCGAGAAAAGACTTTACTGCCCCCGGACGAGAGCAGCACCCAGCGCGGCCGGCTGCTCCAGGATGACCGACGGCCCGGCCACCACCGACTGCTTGGTCGGCGCCCCAGGCTCATTGGCCACCAGCGCAACCATCACGCCCCGCCCCTCAAACGCCTTCGGGATCGTGACCGAGATCGGCTGCTCCGGAAACTTGCTGGTGTCGAGCGGGACACTGATGTTGCGCATCCCGTGGAAGAACACGGCGTAGTACTTCTCATCAGGGTCAAACTCTGGCTGGTTGTCCTTGTCGGTAAAGGCCAGCTTGATCGTGGAACCCGGCGTGAGGCTCTTGGTATCCGGGGCCGCCGACAGCGCCGGGAGCAGCTGTCGAGGGTACGGGTACTCCGGGTTCTCGGGAGGGCAGCTGCCCGGGACGACGAGATTGTGTGTGCTGTAGAGGATCTGGTTGGCGTAGGGGAACGTCGTCTCTGTGGGGCCGCCGAACGGGCTCTCCTTCCAGAGCTGTGTCAGTGCCCAAACTTCGTGTCGAGCTTCAGTCTGAGACACGGCCGCGATGGCCCCATGGCTCCAGTCCAGCTTGGCGTCCTGAACGAGCCCCGTGAGGAAGGCCATGCTGGAGATCTCGAGGACGGTCATGAAAGCGAGGTACGAGAGCGGATCGGTTAGCGGGAAGTTGTATCGGCAGCGGCCCGGCTTGAGCGAAGTTGGAGAGATGGCGTTTTGGAAGATGCGCAGGTGGCCGGCTTCGTTGTTGCGGATCTCCTTGAGGCGTTGGCGTGTGTCTTTGGGCATGCCCGCCTTGACAAAGTCCTCGTCCGAGAACCGCTCGATGCCTTGCTGGTAGAACTCAAAGATAATCCACTCCGCTGCGAGCAGGTTTTGCCACACCACGTCGTCTTCTCCCGGCGGGCCATCCTCCGTCGGGAAGATCGGGTCCGTGACGTTGCCCGGAAACGGCCGATCGTCGCCCCAGTAGCTGCTGTAGAGGTCTGACTCGCCTGGGATCGGGCCGTAGTTGGGGTCCGCCAGCCGCTGCGCTTCGCCCGAGTAGTGCCGCGGGACGCCCAGGGACGTTGTGTCTTCGGCAGCCGCGGCATCGGTGAATCGGGGGAGGCCGAACCACCGCCCCTGCGACAGGGCAGAAAGTAGAATCGCTTGGTAAGAGAACTTCATGATTCAGTAGGTGGGCGGATAACACTGATGAATGGTCGATGGTGTGGGAGAATAAAGCAGGACGACGACGGAATCGGGGCTTTAACTCAGGTCGACTTCGGGGTGTGCTCCCAACCCTAATTTGGAAGGAACGGATGAAGTCCGAGGTCTAGAACACGTATCTTGACTGCCAAAGAAGGGAATGCGAGGGCTACTGCCAGAAGCGGTGCATCTTGTTGCCAAAGTGAACCTGAAACCCACCATCTTGCCGAACGTCAATGGGGTATGGCTCCATATCAATCTGCGTTGTACTGCGAATTAGATGACAGAAGGAAACGGAAGAAAGGCCTCACAACAATGTATAAACATTGAATGCACGCCAAAATCTGACTCTGAAGTACTGCCTGACGCTCTGACAATGCCCAACTTTGGGAAGTCGCCGTGGGCCCGAGTTCGAGCCCCCCGCATCGTCAACTCTGGCAAGTGCAACCAACACATGGTCTGACACTGTTCTTCCCAAGTCCATGTGTTGAGCTGTGGACTGTTCCTTCCTCTCTCAATTACAACCCACACCCCGCAATCTATCACGAATCAACCGTTTTCGGCCGAGGTGTCAACAATCATGTTCGAAACCGACTTAGTGCCTCATGCATCTGAAATGAAACGCTGAGATCGCCGCTCTGTTCCGCTCCCACTCCTCAAATATCTTATGGAATCGCATTCGACATGTTCTTCGTCATCATCGCGGCACTCGTGCTGCCCATCTTCCTCATTTACCGCCACTTTTCTCCCCGAGACGACAAGAAACAGCGCTATGCCGAAGAAGCCAGACGACGGGGCTGTGCCCCAGCGCCGGTCATGCGCAAGAAGGGCTTCCTCGGCTTCGGACATCTGCTGGACGGTCTCAAGGCCAGCCGGCAGGAGAGAGGACCACAGCATGTAATCGAGGCCATCGACGGCGAGATGGGCCCCGACGTCCACACCGTGATTGTCCCCATCTCCGACTACGAACTCATCGTGTCCCGCGACCCCGCCAACATCCAAGCCGTGCTCGCCACAAACGCCGCCGACTAGGACGTCAGCGAGCACCGCACGGCCAGCTGGAAGCCCATGTTCGGCCTCGGCATCTTCACATCCCGCGGCGAGCAGTGGAAGCAGTCACGCGCCCTCGTCAGGCCGCAGTTTGCCACCGACCAGATCAACGACCTCGAGCTGTACGAGCGCCATGTTCAGCAGCTGTTTGCCGCCATCGACAAGCACCAAAACCGGGAGCACAATGAGGGCTTCACACACCCGTTCGACCTGCAACCCCTGTTCTACAACATGGCGCTCGACGTCATGACCGAAATGCTTTACGGCCACTCGGTGCACTCCCAGGACCCTTCGGAGCGCGTCGAGCTGCCGTCTCTCCCCGGATACGACCCGCCCGACCGTGAACGCATTGGATACCACATGGATGGGGGTAAGGCTTGGATCGAGATCCGCGGCGCGTTTTGGAAATATCGCTGGCTCCTGCCGCCTTGGTGGTTCAACGAACACTGTGCTGCCATTCACAAGTATGCCGAGTGGTTCGTGCAATTGCGGTTGCAACAGGGAGAGAAGTACATGGACGGACTGCGACACCAGAGCGGCCGGCCCAACAGCGACCGCTTCGTTCTGCTGAACGAGCTCGCCCACGTGACGCAGGACCCAGTAGAACTCCGCAGCCAGACCCTCAACGTTCTTACCGCGGGCCGGGATACCACGGCGGCCCTGCTGGGATGGATTTTCTACTTTTTGTCGCGCCATCGTGACGTCTGGGTGAGATTGCGCTGCGAGATCATTCTCATCTATGGCCCGTACCAGGAAGATGACCCGGGCGTCACCTTTCGGCAACTTCGTGACGGCCTACATTACCTGACAGCGGTGATCAACGAGACTCTCCGTATGGCGCCCGTGGTGCCCCTCAACGATCGTATCTCGCTGCGCGACACCGTGCTGCCCCGCGGTGGAGGGCCAAATCGAGATAAGCCTGTGTTTGTGCCGGAGGGGACCCAGATCTTGATTCCAACGTATGCCCTGGGGCAGCGGCCAGACATCTGGGGCCCGGATGCCGATCAATACAGGCCGGAGAGGTGGCTGGAGAATGGCGGGCGCAAGTTTGGGTTTGAGTATGTGCCGTTTGGTGGCGGAGCCCGGCAGTGTCTCGGACGTAAGTAAAAATGCCCTTTCTAAGAGTTTAAATGGCGGGTGTTAACAACCGGTGCAGAACAACTGGCGCGCATCAAAGCATCGTACGTGGTCATCCGCATGCTGCAGCGGTATGATGCCATCTTGAGCGCAGAGTACCCGCCGGACGCCCCGATACGGTTCCACCACACGATTGAGAACCGGAGTGGTAGTGGCGTGCAAGTGAGGGTGCACGATTCTACCTGGGATGATAGTTCTTGAGGTTTGAAAGCAAGGAAATAGCGGAGAAGGAGTAAGGTCAGCGATGGGGTGGTTTGCTTTGAACATAGCGGATATTGGTTGCAGACAGAAAAGAAGTACCATCAACCCCAAGTTCCCATTAGCGCGGGGATACTGTGTCAATCTTATGTTGACAGCTCCATGTGCAACTGCAGGTCCTGACCATGGGCCATGTCATGTCGGATGCAGAGTTCTACGGTGTTCCCTCTGAATCACAGGCCATCCCCTGTCAGGCTCCCAGTCTATTGAATTCTTGGGCGGAGCCCAATCTAACGAGAAATTTGAGCCAGCTTATACAACTTGCTTAGTTGGCTCTGAAATAACTAGTTAATCTGGAGATACCGGACCTGGAAGAGAACATGGAAGTTAATCGAGGCTTGTCCAGCGTGTGTCGCTCCACAGCAGTTCCACGAACTCAGCCTGGTTGCTTGTCTCCACGCGGCACTTCTAAACGAACACTTATATCAGAGTCAATTCATCGGTTGTTTCGTAGTGTGATGTTATTCCTCCTCACCATGTCCTCATGTTCCTCGCTGGAAATACAAGGAAAAAGTGCAGCATCGTCCGATGTGGCAGCTGGCACGCCAGAAACAAAGTCCCACGCCAGACGGGTGGCATATATGTACAACTGCTACAGTACTCGCAATGGTGCTGCCCCGTATTTCATCTGGGCTAGGAGGTGGGCGGGTAGGCATCCATGGCTTCAGTGAGAGAAATCTGGATCAACAACAAGCAAGGCATTGGTGGCAAAGAATTGTAGATTCAGATGCCCTCTCTCACCGAAGCTGGTTGAAGAAGAACAGACAAACTATTGTATCAATTATCCACCAGAGACCCCCCGGCCGTACGAGGAAAGGTAAGTTGCCACGTGACAGAATTCCTCCATTCCAACGGTACCCATGCCCATTCTCCCCGTGAAGAGTGCGCGAATGTCCACTTGCTCCTTTACGCGGGAAACCATCCCCCCCGGGGGCCCCCGTTCGTGAGTCTGGATAATTAGACGTTAGCGGGCTGGTTCGTGTATTCGTGGACTGTGGTGGTTAATTTACTTTGATCTCCTCGGGGGACTGCGATTTCCAACTGTTGTAGTTGTTGTTGTCGAATTTGAACCGGGCATGTGAGACGGCCCAGTTGGGCTTCTCGGATTCATGGCCGTTGATTATGTGGTCTGAGATCGGCAGTTTCTCGGTCTTGTTCATGAAGCGTAGCATCGACACTCTTTGAAGGTCCGAGCCTCCTTCCACATCGGTCCCATGTCGACCTCCCATTTCGGGTGATCCTTGATCATGTTGCGTTCGATCACCCGTCTGGGATCGGGAGACTGCCCGGTGTTGCCGTTAGTAATTGAATATGGCTGTGAAAAGCTCTGTTGAAAGGGGGGTTGATGTCATCAATCTCGTACATATTTAAGTCTGGTAAACACCGTAAGCATGTCTGAGCCCCAAGAGGCGTGTGGAAGGCTCTGTGAGATGCGGCGGGTGGGTGGGAAGCTCTGTGAAATGCAAAGAGGTGGATGTGTTGAAATCTCTGGGAGACACGGTGGGTGAGGCCACCGTTAAAGACTTGGTGACTCGGTGGGTGTGTAGAAGACTCGGAAGGTGCGTACAGCCAGAAACAGGAGGGACGTTTGTCGACCGCCGCGCCAAATAGAGAAGGAACACTGGCGACAACCCACATATTCAAGTCACAAACATCATACCGAGAACCTCATCAGGAAGCTATGATCCAATCAGGCTGCCGAGTCGCAAATGAAAGTGCCGATTTTTGTTGATTCTTGCCGAGTCTGGGGACGCCCCGTTGAGGGACAATTACCTAATATTTATTTGGGCTGGGTCTGATAAATAAGACCGGGTGGGGCCGGCCGGATCCGTCCGAACTCCGCTCCGGGCCCGGGCCCGGGCCCGGGAGTGGAGCCCAGACCTGCACAAGCCCCTATGTGCACACAAAGGACGGAGGGACATCAGGATATAAGAAACCCTCCCTAAGGGGCTGCCTTATGTATTTCTCTTCTCTTCACGCTTTCTCAACAAGATAATAAAACGGCTATCTACATTCCGCCATAGGGCCAGTTCCTCACATTTACTCTTGTTATCCTAAGTGTTCATGATAAACAGCTTGCTGCCTTAGAGCTGTTAGCAGTTAATTCATCGAGTGTCTGGGGATACTGGGATAATTTGTCAGGTTCTAGAAGTTAATGCTGGGTATCATCTCCCTGGTCTTGAATCTAGTTAGTCTGTAGAATTCCAGATTTACCGAGCGAACAGGAGGAAAGCAGGTAAACAGCCACTGGCAAATGGTAAACCGTAAAGGGAACGTTGGGGATGTTATCCGGGCCGTTACCATTCTAGGAACAGCCTAAAAGCTCGTTGCGCCGTATTAACATGAAAACCGACACTGGAGTAGATGTCGACCTTATCGTCAAGGAACTTGATCCAGAACTTGGAGGACATGAAGGACACGTCGGCGGTGGCGTTCGATTCGCGCGTCCTCTCGTCGGCACCACCGTGGTCTTGATGGGTAGCCTTGACTTCGGTGTTGACCTCGGGGTGGTGATGTTCGTTATGATGTTTCCTTTCCTGACGAAGTTCTTGGAGTCAGGTGGGGATCAAGGAGCTCGTTTGGGCATCAAGCCTTTGGGCAGGCTCTGTCAATGTCGATCGGGCGGGTGTCGCGAATCGCCGATGTCAGGTGGACAGGGGTGCTTAAGAGCCGCAAGTGGGGCCGTGGTGGCCTCCACTCGCTGTGGCCAAAAAAAGCGGCACACTAAAACAGATAGCTCAAGTCCAATCCATTAACATTCGATAAACTCTTGATAAATTTTGATCGATTTACTCTTTTTCGTTTTTTTTCACTTACTGGATTTATTCATTTTTTGTCTTCTTTCATTTTCTTTGGTTTATTCTTTTTGGTTTTTTCACTTTTGTAGCAAAATAAGTTCTCCATGGACTTGGTCTGCCGCTTTTTTGGCCATAGCGAGCTACACTACCGCCTTGACCGCGAATCGGAACGAGGCTTGGGCGTGGAGGGCCGTGACGAGCCGTGCGGGATGGACGCCCTCTGTGCACAAGCGTGGACGACGCATGCCACCTGTTGCAGATCCCTTCCAACCTTGACGGTTGACACTTAAGTGGCAAGAGTGGACGACCCAAAGGACGAGGATGGGGTCGAAGTAGATGTGGGCACGAAATACTGGCTTTGAGGTTGTCACCCAGCCCTGTCGAAAAGTTGCTAATGTTCTTGACCCTCTGGATGTGATCGTCCGGCATTTGGGTGAGCATGATGTCGCCCTACAGGCCAACCCCCGGTCAGGGATTTGGCCGAGGGATCCTGGAAACGTCCACTTCTCCTCGAGGCTCGGAGATCTCGGCGAGCTTGACATGCACTCATGCAGCCGCATTGCAGCGCGTTATTCCTTTTTTTCCTTTGAGAGAGGCATTCACAGCTGCAGCGGCTACCGGTCGGCTCAGCCATCTCGTCAAGTTGAGAATGGATTTGCTCGCGGGGGTCGGAAGCTCCCCACAATCGGGCATCGAGCGACACATCGGGCTGGCGATAGATAAAGAAGTTTGCAAGCTCTTGCTCCAATAGTTAACATCCAGGAAAGGTGTCGAGCCAATGATCATGTGCGCTTCGAGATACCCAACTTGGGTGGGGGGGCTGTAGCCCATCATGTCTTCGCCTACAGGTTACAGTATCTACCGTATATGGTGCCAACAAGTCGCAATCAGCTGCGCAGTGTGTTTACACTTCAAGCGTTTGCACTTCAAATACCTTCCCCCAGCGGTCGCTACGGACCTTTGCTTCCCACCCTACCTTGATAATACCTCAAGAAGCCTTGATTTACCATCCAAAGCCGACTTCATTCAGAATGGCGCCCAGACTTGCGTTCCTCCTCCTTTTTTCCTGCCTTACTACCGTCGGCCGGCCATTACCACTAGAACTCGGCAACCCAGAGCCCGTCTACGCATACGTCCCCAATCCTGCGGGACGTGGCACTATCGGCCTTGTTTATACGTGTCTCCTAACACTGGCTCTTTGCCTCTGGACAGCTATGCACCCTGACGTTGCGTTTTGTAGAGGTTCCTGGATATACGGACCGACTTACAAGGTGACTTGGATGGTATGCGCCATCATCTTGCCCGAATTCGTCGTGTGCTCCGCGGCATCCCAATTCCTCCAAGCGAGGGCTCTGCACAAGGAGTGGGAGGCGTACTGGGGGAAACGACGTGATCCCAAACGGCAGAGGTGGTTGGGGCTCGAGGGTGCGTTTCTGGTCGTTATGGGTGGGTACAAAATCACCTGTCCAGTGACTCGCTCCCAGGAGACCCCAGCCATGGACAGAGGTTCTGCGCCAAATTTACAGTCCGCCGACGCCATATCCCGTGTCGGTGTTGATTGCACCTGCCCGAACGCTATGGACGGCGGACAGCCCGTTCGTCGAATCCTCAGGCCAGCGGGCCTCAGCCAGTTGCTTGCGCTGGAGGACGGCGCGTTCTTTTCGAAGCTCGTCAAGTCAGGAGTCCTTAATGAAACGCATTTCGACCGCCGTCACGTCTCCGACAAGGGCAAGGCCAACTATGCCGCCAAGCTGCTGACCGCGGTGCAGATCCTGTGGATCGTGGTGCAGTGGATAGCGCGAAAAGTTGACGGGCTGGCAATTACGCTGCTGGAGGTGCATGTGTTGATCGGTAGGCTCTTTGCTTGTTATTCACAGCTCGGTGCTCTCTCTAACGGCGGTTCAGGAATTCCATACACCTTGATCGCATACTTCTTCTGGTGGTCTAAGCCACTCGATGTCAGCATGCCGATTGTCCTACCAATCTGCCACCACCTGCCTCCTGACAGCGACACCTTTGGCCAGTGGCGTCTTTCGGCGTCGCAGTCTTGTGCCGAGCTCGATGGACGAGACAGCGGTCCGTCACGGCACCACCAGCCGATGCGGCCCCGCCGGGCCAGCCCATCCCTGCTGAGTGTCATTACCCGCGCCGGCTACGACTTCGCATGGAATTTCGATCAGCGAGCCGAGTTGCTGTCAGCTCTCATGGCGGTGATAAATGGGTGCCTACATGCCACCGCGTGGGTGTCTCACTTTCCCACTACAGTTGAGCGAGACCTCTGGCGGGCGGCTTGCCTTGGTGTCACTCTCGGGCCAGTGGCGATCTACGTCATAGTCCGGGAAACAGATCTAGAGTGTCGGGGACTGCAGTTCTTGCACCGTCTGGCGACTCGGGACGTCAAGAGTCTCAAGACAGCTAAGAATCTCATCAACGAGGCCGTCGTCGAGATGTGGGCACTGATCGTTCGCCCTTCAAGCGTCGAGACAAGTGCTGGAAACAGAGACAGTGTGAGAGGAATGCCCGCGGCCTGGCCAACCTGGTGTCGACATCTCGTCGCTCTTGCCTTGATGATTTGTGGTGCGATTTATACGGCATCCATGTGGTACTTCATCGTGGAAGCGTTCATTAGCCTACGCGGCATCCCGGCGTCAGCGTACAGGACGGTAGATTGGACGAACTACTGGCCTCATTTCTAGCCATGGCCAAATTGGAAGGAGACATCCTACGCGCAAGAAAATGCAACAAGGGGTTCGGGCGGGGGAGCGGGATGAAGCTGCAGTGGCTGCTGCACACCCGAAGATTGAGATGCAAGGTGGCAAGGTAACAGGCGGCAGAGCGGCAAGGCTGGGATCCAGAGCATATAGGTTGGAAGGACCCCAAAGGGCACGGTGAAACAGCACACATACGCGGAGAGCATTAGCGCCGCCCAAAACCCGCCCGTTACACTAGTACCAGTATTAACAAACAAAGAGTTAGCCGAGGCAGAATGGTCAGGACTCAAATGTGGGGAGAACATGGTTACATGTTAGGTGTAAGTGGATGGTCCGGGTTCTCTGCGGCGCCGCCGAAGTATGCTGTCGTCTCTGATGATTTTCCATGAGTAAAGGTTGCGGCCGAGAAGGTGGTGGGCGCGCTTGGTAAGCGGACCATTCAGGATAGTGGTAAGGTCTTGGCAACTTGAACCGGGACGGGGCCAATATTCTGAGATAGGTGTGCAGAAGGTGGACATATCTACGAGGTGCGGTGGGTGTGTTGAAATCTTGCGAGGTGCGGGGGATGCGTTCAAGTCTCCGTAGGTGCGTTGGGGGCTCGTTCGGAAAGCGCGTACAGCCAAGGGGGGGAAACGTTTAATTATCAGCCACCCCGCCAAAAACAGAAGGAACATTCCCAACAATGTACATACCTAGTGTATCTCAGAAACTCATCAGGAAGCTACCACTATTCAAATAACTCGAATTGAGGTGCTGCGGTGCTCGCTTGCTGTGGGTTCAGACCTTCGTGGTTCCAGGTTGTGCTTCTCCGTGTTTGTCTTTTTTTTCCTTTGGCGAGGAAAACAATGATTATTAACGGTACAGAGGAGAGAAATTAAAGGCTGCGAGTTTCCCATGACCTTCATCCCTGGGAAACGTTCCAGTAATGTACCTAGTATTAATTGTGTCACAGTTAACACAGTACAAAAGGGATCTAGGGACAGAACAGCAGTTAAAAAATGAAAAGCGAACGGTTGGCCCCCAATGCCGCCAGGGAGCCTCTGACCAAACACCACTCTGAAACGGCCGCCCAGCGGGTGTACGGCACCAGAGCAAACACCAGGGTGTGCGCTGCGGGATCCCGGCTGAGAACAAAGAACGCGACAAATGCGATTTCAAGAAACGCAAGGCACGATGGTATGTTTGTCTTGCCAAGGGCGATCGGGCCGATCGGCTTCGCGTCCGTTTCTCGTGATGTCCGTTCTTTTCGGTTTTTGTGTTTTCCTTCCGAAGTTTTATTTTTTCTTTTCGATCTTGAGCTTTTGATCCACCAGCGGCGGCATCGTCAAGTTGGCCGTGCACGATGCGATTTCTCTCGCCATTCACAACATGCCTCGTCCAGGCACTGCTCGCTAGTCAAGCCCAAGCAATCGCCATCGTGACACCGCCACCGCCACTCCCGACTCGGGATCCCGAAAGCCAACACCAACACCAACACCACGACGCCCGTGCCCTCGTCGAGACCAGCACCTGCGGCTATTCTAACGGTGACCCGGCACACCCGCTGACTGCACCGGCCGGGTACAACTGCCGCGTCGACACGGCCCGGGGCGTTTGGGGATTCTGCCCGGCCACGGTGGGCGCTGACGTGCAAAAGTGCGATTTGCCGGTGTACTGTTTTGATCAACTGGGGTGTGAGACGGGATGTGGCGATCCGAAGGTGACGGGGTCGGGGAAGGTTTTGGCGTGGTAAGTCTTTTCTTCCCGGCGATTATTACCTGTGGAGGACGGCCACTGATGTAGACTTATAATTACAGCAACCAAGGGGCAAATCGCTTTTGCTCCGTTGCAGCGCTAATCGTTGGGACGTCAAGCCAGACATTTTTCACTTTTGGCTGTGCTATATCGCAGATGGCGGATGAATACTATGTCACGCCCACGGCGCCGCTGACCACGACTAGCGAGACGCCGCAAGTATCTACAGCTAAGCCATCGGTGATACGTTCGTCACAGTCGCCAGGGAGGAACCCGGATGCGACACCGGGGTCACCAACACCCTTACCGTCGAATCCGAGTCCGAGTTCGACTGGTTCACCCAGACCAAGCACCGCGACCTCATCACGACAAAGCCCTTCCAATCCTCTAACAAACCCCAGCAAAACAACTGCAGCCATCTCAACATCATACCCCAATTCCTCAACTCAATCCAACAACCCCTTCACTACAACCGCCCCCAGCGACACCCCCAATCCTCAAACCACGCCCAACATTGACAACACTGACAACACCCCCGAGAACAGCCCCAACATCCCCGCCCTAGTAGGCGGTACCCTAGGTGGCCTAGCCCTCATCCTCAGCTCAGTAATAGCCTACCTCTGTCTCCGACAACGGCGTTTATTCGCTTTCCACAGTAAGCCCCCAAACCCAGACGGGGCAGGTGGACCAGGTCAAACAAAGAACCCAACAGCCGCAATGCTAGAGACGGTGGAGCTGAGACGGGAGTTGGAAGATACGGGGATTGGAGCTGGGAGGAGGGAGGTGGGTGAGTTACCGGGGAATTACGAGAGGGCTGTGGAGTTGGGGCCGGGGAGGACGAAGAGCGAGTTACCCGCTGAGAGGTACAGTCGGGGGATGGAAATGGAGGTTGGAAGGGGGGTTGAGAGGGAGACTAGGAGGGAGATTGGGAGGTGGAGTTGGGAAGATGGAGGGGGCAGATGTAATAAGGGTAGGGGCAGTAAGGGGACTGAAGGGACGGATGGGCTTAGGTGGGTTGGGAGGTATTTGAGTTAATTCATTGGGTGGGTGAGCATTTAGGGGGTTGTAAGTGCCTGTCGGTTGATATTTTCCTTTTTTCTTAATTCCTAGTTTGTTCCCTTTTTGACGGTCTCTTTCGTGGACAGGTATTAATTCTTGACTTGGGTTTATTTCACAATTTTCCCCCATCCTATTTTGCTATGATTATCGGGCTTCTTAGCGCGTCACTGCGCGTGCGTTAGGTTTCATTAGCAGGCATCTTACATCACCAGCCGACAGCTGATTTAGGTTCTGATAATCACCTCATGTCATCCGAGCGTGAGAGATGCAGATATGATGCATGAGATGCATGACATGTAATTACAGACTACAGTACACCCACATATCCGCCTGACGTATGTACATACATGAGATAAATGGCAAGGAAAAAACCTTACGGGCCGTCAAATTATTATAAAGAGCCTGAACAAGACCCTCCTTGGGCACTCTCAATCACTCATCAAGCGATCAACGTACCTGACCCATCACATCCTCATCACACAACACCAGTGAAAACAACAGACTCGACGCAATGCAGGACCACCGTGACGCACCCGACCAAGCCACCGCAGCCGACGCGCCCGACCCCGCCGCGATGGCCAACCCCGTCGCGTCTCCGTCCACCGAGCCGCCAGTGGAGGACTACCTCACCGACATCGACACCCGGTGCGGTCTCTTCGACCACTTCCGCGCGCGATGCGGGCACGCCGACAAGTGCCCCAGTGCCGCGGTGTTCGCCGTGTTCATGGTCGCCCCCGTGGAGGAACTGCGCACTTTCCTGCAGGACCGGTTCAATGGTTCGCGGCCTGGCTCTGAGATGTCTCTCCTCTTGGAAATTATTCCGGAGGCGATCAAAGCTTGTACGTGTCAACGATTTTTACAAATCCTCCTTTTTGCTGGTTATTATTATTTACCCTGCTGGCCGTTCTCTCGTTATTAATTACCTAACAAAAATAGACGTTACCGACGCCCCCCCCGTCGAGGAGAAAGCTCTCGACAGGCAGAAATGCGTGTTCTCCGAAACGCCCACCAACGCCCACCTGACCAGCCTCCTCCCGCCCTCCAACATATTCCATCGGATGAGGTACCACATGCTCAACGAAGTCCTAGAAAACTTCTGGGGCCCCAACAAGGCCGCCGCCTGGCGCAGGATGTTCCATGATAGAGACACCCACCCCGCGGCCAACGGAATCCCCATGAGCCGCCTATACGACTACCTCTTCCGCCAGGCTTACTTCGCCCTCAAACCCCTCCGCGAAACCCCCGAGGGCGTGGTGGTGCAGTGGCATTGGCTCACGCGAAGCCGCCTGTTGCCCGACATCCCGTGTTACGACACGTACCGAACCTTTCGACAGGCGCAGCTGATGGAGCGGCGGAGCGAGTGTGGCCCGGGTAGCGGGAAAGCCTGGCAGATCCGCAACGGCCAGACGTTCCTCCTCCGCGCGGGGGACTCGGACAACAGACCGAGCTGGGCGCTGCTGGAGATGCAGTGGGATTTTCAGCGGGTGGTGGCGATTTGCGGGGCGGGTGATCAGCATGAGGGGTTTGGGGAGTACAGTGCCAGGACGAGATTATACGTTCCAGGTGCTAGGAGGAGGAATGGGATGCTTTGGATACGGTGGTTGGGAGACAGGGGCATTGAGTTATCAGAGCTCGACTGATTAGGTACCTTGAAGACCTGAATAATAGGCCAAACTTGCAATGGAAGTTGCGAGACGGAAAGATCAAAGGGGACTGGATGAGAAGCAGGAGGAAACTTGCGGAACGGGAACGGAGAGAAAAGGAAAGCTGGAAAGGGAAGTGTCGAGAACTTGAGAAGGTGTCCGTTGTGGTGGTGACACAGCCACATAATACGCCACAATAGTGGCGCACGGGCTCAAAGTGTAATTGCCATATCATTAATACTTCGTAATTACTCTGTGATCGTATTTCGCAATAATTACATCGTTTTCCGTTATGCATTTCTCTTCTAATTAACTTGCACTCTGATGCATACATCACAGTTTCTCTCATTCTCTGTTCATTCGTTTCTCCAAGTGTGAGGAAAGGAAAACCAATAAAATGACTCAAACGTATCAGTTACCGTTCGTTACGCAATTTGCCCGCTAACTCGCGAACAATGCGCCTGGTGCGGCTCTGAAAGCTGTCAAATGATTACCGAATTGGCAAAACTCACAGACTGAGGCCCAAATTACGATTAATTACGGGCGGCCTATGCAACCAGAGCCAATTCTCCCGATCTCATCCACACGGACAGACGTGTTGTCTCTCAGTCAGCCAGGTCACCTTGTCTTAGTGTTAATTGATACCTCAGGACTCAAGGTTTTAATTCTCCAGCTCAGTCCGTCCAACGTAGCGCCGGGCCGCCCAACGCGGTCACACCCCCCAAGTTCCCCAACAAACACAAACACACCAACACACCACACAGAACACAGCACAACACAGTACAACAGGACACAGCAAAATTTGGCAGCGCTGGCCAGAGCAGAAAAGCGGCCATGCGATCGCGCCTCCAGGCGCTAGAGAGGTTTCCGCCTTGCAGGAAGAATCGGCCGAGGACGTACAACAGCTGTTAAGTCAGATCCGTTTGGCCGGCGGCGTTATGGATGTAATATCGCCATTCGTTCCGTCCCACGGCTCTCCTGGGACCGCAGATGCTTTCGACGGTACCGACTCCGAGCCCCCGACCGCTCTGTCCATCTCGACCGCCCAGACTAGCTGCTGTACTCCGGACATCGGAGCCTCCCATGACAGCTGCGGGGTCCGTCGGACGGCGGATCCCTCCGCGTGCGGCTCCCCATCGGTGCCGGATCACACCCTGGAGGAGTTGACCCCCGCACTTTCGTTCAATTGTGGAAACTTGTTTGCAGGTTGAAAAGCGCATGCCCTTTTACCTATACCCTCCAAGAGCCACCACCAACAATACCATCACGGTTTTGGCTGTTTCCTACCACACTCCGGCCAGGAATCTATTTCACCGACGGGTGAACCCGAACTCTATAAAGGCCCGGAAGATTGCGAGCATGTGATCACGGATTGCTGGCGCTGCGAGAAGCGCTGGCAGATGGCGTTTTCTGGGCTCATCTCCCATTGGCAAGGGCGTCGGGCGCACGCTGGTCGGGCAAGCCCGACCCAAAGCAAGGCTGAGTGGTGAGACAAAACCCAACTTTTCTTCCAACTTGCAAATCCTGCTCCTCTCACCGTCGTTGATCCACCACCACCCGACAGAAACCAGCAATGCGTCTCCTCCACACCACCAAGCTCCACCTCGTCGAGTTCCAGGGACAAGGCATCCTGCCCTCCACCATCCCGCCCTACGCCATCCTATCTCACACCTAGGCTGAGGAGGAGGTCTCATTCCAGGATGTCCAGAAAGGGCTGGCCCAATCACGGCGGGGTTACGAGAAGGTGGTCGGCGCCTGCGCGCTAGCTGTACAAGACGGGTTCAAATACCTTTATATGTCGCTGTCCGACGCGTTCGGTTTATAGTGATTCTAACGGCGTCACCAGTGGATCGACACTTGCTGCATCGACAAGTCGAGCTCGGCCGAGCTCTCGAAAGCCATCAACTCCATGAGCGATGTAGACGCCGACGAAAATCCCTACTCCGAGGTAAGCAGCTTCTACAAAGCGCGTTGGTTCACCCGCAGATGGACGCTGCAAGAGCTCATGGTGCCGGGCGTAGTCTACTTCTACGGCGCGGGCTGGAAGCAGATCGGCTCGCAGGAGACGTTCCTCGACCTCATCGTCGACATCACCCGGATCAGCGCAAGGTACTTTACAACCGGCGACCTCACCTAGTTCTCGGCCGCACAAACGATGTCCTGGGCCGCCAACCACGAAACCACCCGTCTCAAAGACGAAGCGTACAGCCTACTGGGCCTGTTTGACATCACCATGCTGCTGCTCTACGGCGAAGGCGAACGCGCCTTCCAGCGGCTACAGGAGGGAATCCTCCGCCAGTCCGAAGACGACTCCCTCTTCGCGCACCGCGACTCTGACATACTCGCCAGGTCGCCTGAGTCGTTCTGCAACTGCGCGGACGTCACCCGCCTCGACGACGCCTGGCCGTACCACCAAAACCCCGCCCTCCTCCTCAACCGCAACCTATCGCGTTCCGACAGCATCTTCGCAGCTTGGGCTACGTGGCATATGTTCAGCCACCCGTGGGAGCTAGCGACAATGCCGCGGCTTTCATCGCCGCCAAGGCGGGCGATGGCCTCGAGAGACCATCCGCGGTATGATGGAGCCAGACCGCTCAGACCGCTGGACCATCCACACAGTCGCCACCGCACTGGGGGTGCGGCAGGCAAGACCAAGAAGGCAGCTAGCTGACATTTTGCTTGGGGGCATCTTGAACTCGTGGGTGGAGATTCGTTCATTGTTGAATAGTTCAGTCGGCTCTTGTTTGAAGCTCTTCGCCATGGAGTAACGGCGTTGTCAAACGAATTTCGCACCAAGTTTTGGAGAGCGGCTTGGATGTTCCGGCGAAGGGGCTCGGGGGCTGGCTGATGGCGCTCTGATTGCGTGCCGGAGCACAGCCAGGGGCTTCTATTCCCTCCCAAGCCAACTGGAGCCAAGTTTGTGGACCCACTCACGTGGTCGAAATTCGACTACCTGGGTGGGTCTGCCAACATCCAACGTGCTTCCTGATTTGGCTTACTGGTAGCAAAGTGGGGCAAGGTGCCAGACTAACATGCCATTTTCCCCGGAGCAGGTGTATAAAATCCCTCAGCTCACCACTGGCACGCCCTGTTCACAACCACTGTAATCCAACCGACTGCTCACGGCCTTCAACATCTCAGTCAGGTTTTGCTCATTTTTGCTGGCCGCGATGTGGAAACTACCGATAAACTTCATTACCCTGCACTGTGAGATATTCTACTGGCCCTGCTACCAGTTTATTCAGTCAGCGTATGGGCGATTCAAACGAACGACTGACAAACGTACAGATGCGTGGATCATCATCACCGGTCTCCTCGCCCTGGTTGTTATCTACCCTTACGGCAACGTCTCCGCCATAGACGCCTGGTTCTTTGGCGCCAGCGGATCCACTGAATCTGGTCTCAACACGTTCGTCAAACATTTGTGACATGTCACTTACACTCTGTAGGTAGCTAACGCATACGCAGTGTCGACGTGAAAGACCTGAAAATTTACCAGCAGCTGTACATCTATGTTATACCCATCATCACCAACCTCGGATTTATCAACATCGTGGTAGTCGCCGTTCGCCTGCGCTGGTTTGAGAAACGCTTCAAAGTGGTTGGTGAGTCGGCCCCTTCCAGTGTTCCTGACGATGTCAGAACCTGAAATCTGCTGGCAGCAAGATCATGCCCGAAGCCGAATCACACACGAGACATCGAGGCTCAAATCACAGCCATTGTAGCGGAGAGGTCCGACAACCGGAATGCCGAGACCGAGCCGTGAGTCTTGCAAGGAAGCACTAGCGGGGCTAGGCAATGACTGAGTTGGCATTCCTCTCTTCTTCTCCAGGGCCGAACTGAATGCAGCCACCGATAAGGCGGATGAGCCCGTTGAATTTATCTCGGGACCCCGCATCACGTTTGACCAAAATGTAAAGAAGCCGCGCAGCGATTCGACCTTGTATATCCCGCCGCCGAGGGAGCGCGACGATGGTAATGCAGGCCGTTAGAAGCGTACATCGAGGCTTGACTAACACCTCCCAGGCCATCCTTTCGTAGATAAGAACAACATTGCCAGCGGCGACGAAGATGACGGTAACAAAGACGACTCCATCAAGAGCCCCGTAGGCGCTTGCTGACAGAATCGTGCCAGACGACGATGCCATCAAGCCAGCAGGGCCTAGCGGTCTAACGCGAAGACACGTATACCGACACGATGACGAGCACAGCATATCTCGCAGCAAGTCCGTTGACCAGGTCGCTGCCTCCCTGTTCGTCATCGGAAACACCAGGATCGCGTCTCCGAGGCAATCTACTTCGAGCTCGCGCTGGGCCGATCTGCCCTACCTTTCCAAGCAGGTTACGCTCGGAAGGAACTCCAACTTCTACGGCCTTAGTTCCCAAGATCGGGAGCGGCTCGGCGGCGTCGAGTATCGAGCCTTGAAACTACTGTTGAAGATCGTTTCTGGTACCACGTCGACATAAACCCCCAGATTTATTAAAAGAATACTGATGTACCGTGCAGGCTATTTCGTTGGGCTTCACCTCTTTGGGGTGCTTTGCTTGCTGCCATGGATCCATCGCTCAGCAGCGAAATACACTGACTGGCTCGAAGAGTGCGCGCAGGACAAGACCTGGTGGTAAGCTACCGTTCAATTTGAAGTATAGAGCTTCAATACTTACTTATCGAAGGGCCTTCTACTCAGCTCAGACCATGGTAAACAACCTCGGCTTCACCCTGACCCCCGACTCGATGGTCACCTTCAGGGACGCCACTTGGCCCATGCTGGCTACAACCTTCCTCGCATACGCAGGCGAGACCTTCTACCCGGTTTTTATGCGCCTCATCATCTCGACCATGTCCAAACTCACACCGAAGCAGTCGTCCATGAAGGAGACACTCCAGTTTCTCTTGGACCACCCGCGACGGTGTTGCATGCTCCTTTTCCCCAGCAGGCCGACCTGGATCCTCTGCGGCATCCTTGTTGTCATGAACTTCGTCGACGTGCTCTTGATTATCGCCCTCGACCTCGACAACCCTGCGGTCAACGACTTGCCGATGGGTCCACGCATACTTTCGGCGCTGTTCCAGGCGGCTTCGTCTAGGCACACCGGCACGTCGACGTTCAACCTCGCTCAGGTCAACCCCGCCGTGCAGTTTAGCCTGCTAGTGATGATGTACATTGCCGTCTTCCCGATCGCCATCAGCATCCGGGCGTCGAATACGTACGAAGAGAGGTCGCTTGGCGTGTATGAGCAAGAGCTGACGCCGGATGAGTCGAACGGCAAGTCGTATGTTCTGATGCATATCCGGAACCAGCTTAGCTTCGACCTGTGGTATATCTTCCTCGGCACCTTCTTTATTTGCATCGCCGAGTCCGCCAAGATCGCTGACATCAATGAGCCTGTGAGTGATTATCCCAAACAGTCCGATGGTTGGAGCGTGAAACGGTGAAACTGATCCACATACAATTAGGCTTTCTCCGTCTTCTCGGTCTTGTTCGAAGTCGTCTCGGCATAGTACGTATCCCCTCATTCCCTTTGGCCCCTACCAGCAACAGAGCACTAACTTGGTCACAGCACCAACGTCGGCCTCTCCCTCGGCCATCCCGCAGTAATGACATCTCTCTCGGGGCAGTTCACAACCATCAGCAAAGTCGTTGTCTGCGCGATGATGATCCGGGGACGCCATCGCGGACTGCCCTATGCTATCGACCGGGCCGTGTTACTGCCGGGTGAGCGTGAGCACCAGGGTTCGCGGGGGCGCTAGTGCAGGAAGTTGCTACGAGGAGGACGGGCCCCTCTAGCCCATCGCTCGGACGAGAAACTAAATTGCAGCAGGTGGCAAGCGCCTAGGTGAAAAGCAGAGCACACGGACATGACTGGCCTTGATAACTGCGGAGCAGCCGGTCTACAAAAAGGGGCTGACCCATCTCAACGAGTGGTAGAAGGTGCAGCAGGGCATCGATATGTCGAAGATGGACGAGTGCTACGAACTCCTCACATTTGTAACTTGCCATCACGAGCTAGAAAGTAGCCGGATTTCTGCTTCTTGTTGGGAGCGCCGGGAGGGCCAGCCTGCCCAGTTGACGGCACCTGGCTCACAGATGTGTCTCAGCCGAAATACCATGTTGAATTGACAGTCTAGTTACCCGAGTTCTCCTCCAGTTGACTACATCGCTTCTCTTTCCAGACCGAGGTATCCGGAGACCAGAGACCTCTTCCACCTTTTGTTGACATTGCGTAGCCCCTAGCCAGTTTGCCTCCCAGTGGTCAGAGGCCATCACCGCCATCTCCTTTCTCTCCAGGTAGCCTTCCACGGCTGCTTTTACCCTCGCCGCCTCTCTTTCACTAGTCGCAGTAACCACCCCGACGACATCACCAACCCCCATCTCAGCGTCAACAACCGCCCCAATGACGACACCAACCATCAGCTCAGTTGTGACAACTACCACCCGCACACCACCAGCAGTCATCGACAGGGGCTTCCCGCCCCTTCGAAGTCAATCACTTCCGTTAGCCGCAACCGCAACCTCGGAACTCTCATGCACACTCAGATACTCGCCGAAGACCCTCTCCTCAATATCCATGTCCTTCCACAGCCTGCCTGTCGTCTTGCGCGCCCGCCTTCTTGTGACGGATCGTCTCTCAACCACAATCTGAAAGGGTTCACTGAAGGTATGACGCAAGGGTTGTGATCCGGTGAAGCCAAAAGGTTCACAACGAGATGGTGATCTGGTTTCAATGTTCACTGGTCTTGAGCAATTGTAGCGAACAAGTTGTATTGCTTACTGGAGAACTCCCAGAGTCCTCCAGAACGAATGACTATATACTACCGGGCTCACTGTTGCTCGCCCGCTACCGTGATCTACCTTGATCCCCGTGGGTAGATGTCTACCCACGTCTACCGAGGTCACTCGTGTTCGCCGTTTACCCAAGGCTACCCCAGGTTGCCTTGCGCAGCCGCTTTCTGCCCTGCCTTCTCCTCATTGGCCATGCCACCCGGGTGTGCCCCACCGTGTTCCTGCTATATGTTTGGTTCGTGACAACTATAAAGGCTGGAAACATCTCGGCCGAGGGCTCGGGAGAATGAACTGCGAAACCAGTATCGCTATATAAGGTGGGCGACGGTATATAGCTAAGGGACGCCGAAGAGGGTAAGGACAAGGTATCTATCTTGGCGAAATGGATATCTGAGCACGGGCGACATTGGCTGGCGAGCTATAGGATAAAGGGGGCCAGGGGGGAACGGGGGGAGCGACGGAAATGAGGAGGCAGGGACCGAGCGAAGGCGATGTGGGAGGGAGAGAAAGTCAAGAGGATAAGAAAGGGACGTTGGAGAGGAGGGGCTCTATTTATGCGGCACGCGCAGCAGGGCCGTGCGAGGACGCGAATCTGACGGAGCGCCATACCCGATCGGGAAGGCCGCCGTTTCCGGATGCAGCGACAGCATGTTCGACATTAAAATATCAAAAAGAAACAGCACGCGTGTCGTGTTAAACTTGGTGAGAATATTGTATCACAGAGAGAATAACTCTTAACAAAATCAGCCTAGCTGTCAGACAGTGTACATGTACCTCAAGTTTTACACTTCTCTTTCCAACAGCTGACAATCTTGGTGCCTTGCGTTGTCGCCTTGCCGAAGCGCCGTCTCACAACGGGTTGCGCTCAGTTGACCTAATTAGATGTTGTCGTGACCTGACATGATGGTGGTCGGTGTGGTCGGGCTGGCCGGTTGTTCACGGGGTATGGTAGCGGTTTGAGTAGCACGGTATGATGTATAAAGGGGCGTTTGGGGATCTGTTCGTTTCGATGGGTTCGTTTCGTCCCAGTTGAGCCTTTCTTGCTGGCAAGAGGTTTGAGTTCTGCGTTACCGCACGACACACTCAGTTGCAAGCGTATCACGACAACACATCGCCCACCAACCCATCAAAATCCATTTATCAACACTCATTTATCAACACTCATTTCTCAACACCCGACCCACCACTAATACTCGCAATTCCCCCACAACCCGCCTACCTACAAACCGAACCCAACCTAACCACCCAGCAACCAACCTAAACCCCCAAACCCCCTCATCTAAGCAACTCAAAACATAAAGATATTGAAGAAAGCAAGAATGTGCTGCCGCTACACAGATTACCACCTCTGCGGACACCCCTACCGCGACCGCAACCTGCACACCACCCGTCTCGTGCCCTGCTCGCACTACAACCCTTCCCACGCCTGCCACCGCCGCCTGCCGGTTCACGCGGAACGGGGGTATACCTACGATTTGGTTTGTCCTAGTTGTTATGATGGAGGGATTGGAGTGGGGAGTAAGCATGTGAGGTGGGCTGATTTGGGGTCTTCGTCGTCTTCTTCCCTAGGGTCGAGGACAGGGTTATGGTATCGGCCGTCGCCGTCGTCCTCTGGGTTAGGGTCGTCGGGGTCAGGGTCGTGGTCGAGCTTGGGGACCTTCGGGTCGGGGTCGTGGTATAGGTCGTCTTCGTCGTCATCAAGATCGTCCCGGTCACCGGCACAAACACGTACCAGCAAGCTAGACGTGAACTTTGATTGGGACTGGGATAGAGGACGAAGCCGGTACCGCAGTGGGACAGGGAGAGACAGAAACAGAGAGAGAGACGGACTGGATGTGAAGGTGCGGTGGTCGCCGCATCACGATAAGGATGATGATTATGATATCACGGCAAGCTACAGCAGGGACGGTACCCGCTGGTGGGACTGTGGGCTGGAGACGTCATGGAGGTCGAAATCCTGGTCGGGGTCGCGGCCGCGGTCGTATGGGGGTAAGGGGGCTACCAGGCTGGGGGATTGGGATTGGGATTGGGATGGAGGTGATTCGTGGGGGGCTAAGGTGAGGTATCGGTCGCGGTGGTTGTGAAAGGTTTATGAGTGGTTGGGTTATTGTTTTCTGGGAGTTGCTTTTATGGGTCTTAAGGTGGTTTGGTTAATTATTTCAGTTTTGGGGACAGCCATATTACAACGCTGTTTTAATTGTTTCACTTGTTAGCAGTATCAGCGTTCCTCTATTCTAATTTCTACTTGCTAGCAGGCCTAGATTCGGTGGAAATTACAACGGTATTTCATCACGGATTAAGTGGCATGTGGGCAAATTCCGGGTTGTTCTTGCTTTTTTGGTGGAGGTGGCATATGTTGAGAAGGCATGACTGAGAAACCGCAATTAATTGGTAGGGGGTCAATTGGACTGAATTAATACTGACTAGTAAGTTTTATGAGAGTTTGAACGTAAGAATCAGCAGGGCCAGAAAATTCTTGTAAATCACACAGTCTTGAAGGCTTGATGAAGATCAGAGTCGAATTACTCGACTGTGTCCCAGAGTGCGATCAACACCATGCGGCTGGAATCTCTTCTCTTTCTATCTTCTCTCTCAACCGCTCAGCCCGACACACCCTCCCAAAACCATCTCACACACCTCCACACCCACAACCTCCCCTACGGCACCCTATCCTACTGGGGAATTCCCGGCCGAGAAAGCCCAGACTGGAACTGGACCTTGAACCTCAACACCACCACTCACAACCACCCATCCAACCACCAAACCCAACATCCAGCCCGACGCCCCGCCCAGCACTGCGGCGCCAACATCGTCTACTGCAACGACACCTCCGCCCACCCAGCCCCCGCCACAACCTGCTCACACCTCCTCACCGTCCTCTCCGAAACACAACACCAAGCCATTGATCCCAACACCCGGGCTGTGTATCTCACCACTCCGCGTCTTGCGGCCCGGACTTATCACAGCCCTAATAACCACAACACCGGATACGGCCAAAATAGGGGAAATAGAAAAGAAGAAGAAGAAGAGGGAGACACCTGCGTCCTATCATGGCACACCCGCGTGCCGGGGCTGGTGAACGGGCATCTGGTCGAAGCGGCGGTCGACACGCTGTTGTTGTGTCATGAAGGGGGTCGGGTGGCGGGGTATGCGACGGCGGTGAGTCTGAATGGGGTGTGTACCGTTGAGTGTTTGTCGGGGGGGGCGGAGTGTTTTTTTGGGTGGTGATACTTACTTGCTGGTGTACATATGTAATTAGTAGCTGGAGGTGGTGGTGATAGGGGGTGGTAGGGTTAGGGTTGTGATGTTGGTGGTCTTGCCGGGACTTGCGATTCAACGTGTGAACAGTGATGGATTCGGGTTAGGGTTGGGTGTTATCTTGGTCGCTGGATCATGTGCTACGATTGAGAGAGAATTATTCGTCGTCAGTTAATAGTTTGTTAAGACAATTCATGTAAATGCCCCATTTCCGCGCTTCCCGCTGTAAATCCACCTTCCCCAACTGCTCCCGCTCGAAGCTCCGTCTGAGACACTTCGCAACTCCGACTCTGATCGGGAGCACAGACATCGCCGTCCGGACAAACCGCTGAAACCCATCGGCGACCAACGGCACCTAACTCCTGCACGCTCAGTAACTCAAACACAGTTTGACAGAACCCACTCTCCGGAGCTGCGAGCCGATTCCCCATTCCCCAAGTCTCGAGACAGAAAACGGAAAACGGAAACCCGCAGCAAAAGTTTTCACCTCGCTTCCTCCCGCAGTCAGACCCAGCCAGTCCCGTTGACAGCTGCAGCGCTGTGGCCTCGTCATTGGTGTGACGGCGTAAGTCCACAAAGTGAACCTGTCTCTGGCAGTGAGACCCGGCAGTTTGTAGATCAATCAGATCGTCGGGCGTTGGTTGGTTGCAGTGGTTGCGACTCAACGAACGGCGGACAGACGGGATGGCGAACGAGCGTTGGCCCGTTGGGTGTCTCACTGTCGTTGTCTTGTTTGGTCTGCGGTCTGCGGTTTGGGCTGTTCTGAGGGATGACTTGAAGATGACGAACTATCGTTATCGTTGGATGATGAGCATGTGTGTGAGGTTCCCGTCGAGCAATTGCCCGTCTCAAGCCAACGTGCATGCCTAGACTTTTGTCTAACTAGTTCGAGATGACTATCAACTTGTCTCTCGTTGGCTATGGACGTGATGATTATCCTCTTAACCAACCCATTCCTCGAACTGATTCAGCGATGTCTCTTCGCACTTCTTGTCTGTTTGTCTATCTGTCTCGTCCGGTTGTCCGAATGCGGCTTCCCGACGGCAGACTGTGTCTGAATGGGCATTTTCAGGAGGGTTGTTGACTCTCTTTTTTCTCTCTTGGCTCGACAGACTGAATTAGGAAATGGAAATGGAAATGGGGCGCTTTGACCACCTGTCAGCGGCTGTGACCTGAAAATCTCAGAGTTCAACCCTGGCTCTGGACCCTGGCTGACCTGACTTGGGCTGTCGGCACTAGGCGGCTTGGAGCTCTGGGCTGGACTGGGCTGGTCTGAGCACTCCTTGACCTGGACCTGGACCCTGCCCTGGTTCAGGACCCTGAGCCTGAAGCTTGAACCGAGGGTTGTTGGTTGTTGGTGGGACGAAGAGAGGAAATGAGGTGATTGTTTTCTGAAGGATCAGTGTGATCAGGGTGTCTCGGCTCTCAAGGAAGTCTGCGAAATGGTTGTTGACAGCATGAGGAGTAAAACATTTTCCACTTGTTGACATTCCTTTTTTTTTTCTTGATACACAGTATCTACCGAGTCTGTGAGGAATTTGGGAGCTGTCAACTTTCTTGGTACCGTGAGCGGCCCGCGCCGGGATGACGTGCGACGTCCAAACGAGTATCGATTGCGGTCCGAGGCTGGCTGAGCCAAGGCGAGCGGCTGATGGGCCGACCCCGGACTTAACGTCAACGTCGACGTCAAGTGAACAATCGTTGGAGTATTATATTACAACATATAGTACACAAAGCTCGGGAGTTCTGTTTACGATCAAGTATAGTTGTTGTTCGTCGTTCTCAACGCCGAATATGATAAAGGATTGAACTGCCTACCGGCAGGAGATTAAGCCAAACCAAATATCCACCAAATGCTAACTAGATGCTGAAGAAGTCAAAGTACAAGAATAACCCAATATGCCCGCTCAGAGATACCGGTAATAACGAAGGAATAATCAGCTGCCGCTGTAAAAACCAAACCGGTCATGGTATCATCCCTTCCGTCTCGTTCCCTTTCACTCTCTTTCGCTCTCTCGGCCCCTCTCCTTTTCTCTCTGTCTGTCTCTGTGTGCGTGTGTATGTCCCTCTCCGAGAGCCTAAACAAACTCCGTCCCCGTAACCCTCAAAAACTCCCCAATAGTATGCAACCACACCCGTCTCACCAAATCCTCCTCCCTCAACCGTCTAACCGCTTCCTCCCCCTTGGCCTCCGCATCCAACCCCACCGAATACACCCCACTCCCCTGTCTCGCATCGCTCCCCCTAGCCACATTCACCCCGCTCCCCTCAACCAACACCACCCCGGCCGTCCCATTCCCCCCGGCACTCAACACGCTATTCCCCGTAGCCGTCGACGCCGTACTCATGCCCCCCGTACTGTTATTCCTCCCTCCCCAGCCGCGACTCCGAGCCGGAAACCGCCCGCTGGTAGCCACGAATAGTTGTCTCTCCCCCGCTTCAGCAAGCGACGATACCACGGACGCACTGCTCCCGCTCGTGCTGGAAACCATCTTATTGAGCATCGACCTCATCAATCCTACCCCCCCGTTTCCCCCGGAAGCAGCAGCAGCAGCGGCCTTAGCGGCCTTCCCCCCCTTGCGGAGTTCGCGACCGACGTGGGTGGATCGGACGAAGCCCGGGAAGGTGTGGACGAAGGAGACGTCGGGGGCTTCGAGGGCGAGGGATTCGAGGGCGAGGGTTGTCATGGAGGCTGTGTGGGCGCGGAGGTGGGCTAGGTGGGAGGCGTGGTGTTTGGGGTTGTTTAAGGGACTCGTTCCTGTGGAGGTTGGTGATGGTGTTGGGCGTGGCGGGGAGCTGGTGCTCGCTCTGGGGTTGTTGTCCTCGCTAGGTCGGGATACAGGGACAGGAAAATCGGGGTCGAAAGGGGGCGGGTCGTAGTAGGTTGCTGCTACTGCGGACGGCGGGGTGGGCGGGCAAGTGCGGGAGGATAGGGGCAGGCCGAGGGAACGGCCTTGGAGGTCGCCTACGGAGACGGCGCCTTCCTTTGTGCCGCCGAAGACGGTTACCACGCGCCGGAGGAAGGGGGCTTTTTGTAGCAGGGGGAGGAGGTTGACGATGAGGCGGATGCGGGAGTAGTAGTTGAGGGCTGTGGGGTAGTAGAGGTGTTCGGGGGTTTCTATTCTCTGTCAGTGTTGTTCATAAGTAGCGAAGGATAGAGGAAGATAAGAATAAAAATAAATACCCTTCCCCGTCACCATCGTCCCCGCCGTCAAAAACAACAGATTAATCACCCCCTCATGCCCCTTCAGCTCATAGCACACCTCGTCCACCGTCTGCAACAGCGACAAATCCGCCTGCAAGAAATGGTACTGCCCGCCGGGGTTGATAGCCGCCAGCTCGTTGGTGATGCGCACGGCGGCACGTTCGGAGCGGCCGAGGAAGTAGATGCGCGGCTGCACGGCGTGTTTAGCCAGCTCCTTCATGGTCGCCTCGCCGATGCCGCTTGTGCCGCCGACGAAGACGGCTACGAGCCCGGCAGGCAGACACTCTGGGATGCGGGCGTTGGAGGCCCGCATCTGCTCGAGTGTGACCATTTTGGAGGCTCTCGTGGTGCTCTGGCGTGACTCTGGGTCGAAGTGAAAGTGAGATGGGAAACGAAGAAGGAACCAAGAAGGAAAATCGAGGACGGGGCCAAGTCTGAGTTCTGTCTCGATTCGGACCAAGGGATGACGGGTTCCAAGTTGTCGGGTGACTGACTCCAAGCGTTGGGTGATGCCAATGTTGAGTGATCACAAGATATCACAAGATGTTGGTGTTAGAGTCCGGAGTAGAGATATCCGGAGTCGTTGATATTGGTGTGCAACCTAAAGGCAAAGGAGACAAGGGGGCAGGTCCCCGACTGGTGGAGGGCGCGCGGGGGTCAAAAGGAACGCAGATGTCTGCATACGAAAGGAAGGGAAAGGGGGCAACGGCCCGGAGATACCATCCGGAGCTGCAGGCGGCCCCCCGATCATCAGCCTGACAACCTGACAACCTGGCGGCCGGTCAGAAATATGATACGGCTGTTATTTAGCGATGCGCCTGATGGCTGACTAGTTACATTAGTGCATGCAACAGCGATCTGGCACCGTCACAGCTGCAAGATCGGAAATGGGGTCTGTGATGAGGAATCTGTACTGTCAAAACTCCAGTTCAAACTGTGGGACTCGACCTCTCTCTGCGTACTGGACACGGCAGCCTACCGGACCGAGACCTTTCGCCTGTCCCAAACCGTCTTCCTCGCTTCTGTTTCCCGTCTCCTACAATACTCCACAGTCCTCACGACACCCGAACTTCGCATTCTCAAAAGACCCGAAATCAAGGACCGCGACGCGTCAACCCAAAACAGCCCAACCCGGCTGGACATTTGCTGCGGCTAGTGTAGTTCGACATGAAATGACAGGACCGGCCAAGAGGAAGAGAAATGCCCGAGGAAGCAACAAAGACAAGACATGGAAAAGCTCGGACTTGCACGCTTGCAGGCCTGCACTGCAGCGCACCATCAGCGCCTTCCCTGATCGACAGCGCCCTGGCAAGCCGTTCTGAGATCCTCTCAGGGGTCCCCTTGAACCCCCCCAGTCGAGCAGTGGGCAGGCCCACCCCACGGCTGGTCGGCATGGCCTCTCACTGGCGGATTTGCTGTCTAGCCGAATGCGCCTTCCGCTGGAGCTGGAGAAACTGGAGACCGGAACCCCGGCGCACTGTAACTTCTGCAACCTGTCTGCAAGTCTGCAAGTCTGCAAGTGCTGTGTTGCTGCTGTCAGTGCTGTGTCAGCCACGGGTGAGAGTGACAGCCCCGCTGGGACTCCACAGGGCAGATGTGACATGCACGAGCGAGGGAAAGAAGAAAAGTGTGTGGTAACAAAAGGATTAATCGGGGAAAAGGAGAGAAGAATCAACAAAAAAACCGGGGAATAGTAGCAGAAAAAAGGAAAGAATGGCTCAGACAGGTAAATTTAGGGTTTGGCTTTTGACGCCCATCGTCATCTGTACGACTCAGCTGCCGGCGTAAGCTGTCTCACGGCCGGCGGTCTCGATCGTGGCTGCAATTAGGGATTCAGCCATTTCGGGGGGCTTTTTATCAACACTTTCGGGGGGGGCGCTGTTACTCTGTTATTCCAGGGATGTCGGGGCGCGGGCTTCTGTGATGCGGATTCCAGGGATTTTCGGATACGCAAGGCCTGGAAAATACGCCCATACGCCCCCAGCTGCGGGAAGCGCTGCGGGACGAATCCTTCCCTTCCCCTTCATTTCCGGTGCTCTGTGCTGAGTGCTGACGGCAGAGACGAAAATAAATTCGAAATTTGGAATACCCTCCCCCAGAAAAACAAAAGAAAAGAACCCAAAAAAAGTCTCCGGCTCGCGTCATCTGTCATCCCTTGCTAAGTGCAACCGTCAACCCCGGGTTCCTCGGTTGCCTCAGAGGCTAAGGGTTCCCAGCACACACCAACAACCAACAGCCAAAAGATGTCCACTTCCCCAAATCACCATAAGACATAGCAAGACACACTGACACATTGACACAGCCAACAACACGGCTAGTCCCCAATTTAGTGTAATGCACAAGTAGACAATGCAATGCAATGCACTGCAGTTATGCTCTGCTCAACCAACCGGCTCAACTCCTGTCAGACAGCAGACAGCACTGTCAAGCCCCCCGAAGCCTCAGTCACGAACTCACGATAGGACGAACACAAGAAAAATCACATCACAGACCTGACTATGGCGCAGTTACAGTCCTGTGTACTTCGTACGAGAGAAGTAGTGTAATAAGTGGCTGCGCCTTGTGTGACGCAAGCGGGCGCGGGAAGCTGTCAATCCCGCGATTTGTGTTCCGATCGGGGCGTACAACGGTGATGGACTTGATGGGCCTGACGGGTGGTTGCTTGCAGGTTGTCCCGAGGGCAAGCAAACTGCTTCGGCACAGTATCCGTCCTCCTTTTCGGGGGGTTTTGGGGGGTAATTTCTTTTGTTGCTATTTTCTCTTCTGTCATTCTTCCCGCTCTGTGTTCCCTTCCTCCATCCCTTCTTGAAATGAGGTATTCCTCCCTTCTTGAATGAGTTACGGGTCTTTTTGTGACTTCTCTCGCTTTCGCTTGAACCCCCACTGTGCCCTGGAAGCTCTCCCGCTGCCCTGCTCGGCCCTGCGCTGTGATGTTACACTGGTGGATTTCCCTTCCCTGCCCTGCCTGCCTGCCAAGTGTATCCGTACATAGTGTAGTGTACTATGGTAAGGCTTGCTACACCAGGCACGCATCAAATTCTCAACCCCTCCAAGCATTCTCACTGCCACTGCGGTCACTGTGATGGATGCATGTCACTGCAAGAAAGAGAAACAAACCCCCTGTGGTTCGGAAACCCCAGCCAGAAGCAGACAGGCGAAGACGGGCAAATCCGCTCGCTTGCAGCTGGCTTGGGTTACAGAGGGGTTACAGAGGGGTTACAGAGGGCCCGCGCGGGCTTGCAGCCACTTGGGGCAGGCCGGCAGGGGAAGCTTGGTCGGCCAGGGAAGCTTGGAGCGGATTGAGTGGAGGGTAACACTGGAAGTGACACTGGGGGTGACACTGGGAGTGAAAGTGGGGGCTGGTGTAAAATCATAGCGCACGGCAGCCGGCAGGGCAAGGTAGAGGTGGTGACACGGATTTGGGGCATTTGAAATTGGGAATTGGGTAATGGGCATTGGGTAATGAGGGTTTGTTTCGTTCGTTTTTCTTCACGATTACTTGTTGATTTGGCATTCCAGCAGCCTTTTCACAGGTTGCAGAAACTTTGCAGCCGGGTGTTCGCATCCTGCACATCCGCCCCTGGCCGCTAATGCAAGTGTTATTCGCGGCGTTTGCAGATCGCCCTGATCTGCGGCGTCCCGCGGGGAGTGCCGGATTGGGCTTGGCTTGGCTGTTGGTTCGACACTCGACACGGGAAAAGCTGCTGTTGGTTGGGATGGGGAAATGGTGGGAGAAGGGGAAATGAGGGAAAGGAGAAAAGAGAAGTGAGAGAGGGAGAGGAAGCGGAGTGAGGGGAAGGACAAACTCAACTCCAAACTCCATGCGAACTCCCTCAAAGAACTGATCACGATGGTAATCATCCTCCAGCTTGTGTCACTGTCAAACCAGAAACACCACGCCGATGTAGCTCATCACAGACAACCCGCCGCATCATGACACCTGACGACGCGCATCTCGCATTCCAGTGTCAGATTCGCGAGTGTGATGCGGAAGCGCGAAACAAAAACGCAAGAATCGGACGTCCTGCCGAGTCTTCAGCTCTGCAAGTCTTCAACAAATGGAAGTCTTCAGATCGCAACTCCGCAAGAATCTTCAACAAATGGAATCTTCAACGTCAAATGCAACAGCTGAAGAGGACAAATGAGTGGCTGAATGGCTGTCCTCGGTGGCCGAGGCCCGAGGAGGAGAACAAGTTGGTTGTTGGTTGATCCCCCGGCTTCACCTTGATCCCCTTGTTCCCGGACTCTCCGCCCGGCCCGCCGGGGGTCGGACTTTCTTAACACTGCACTGCGCTCATCTTTTGTGCCAGGCCGGACCCCGATCTGCGCTGAACCCGACTCGCCGAAATGTTGAAGTGGGGCCGAGATCCGACCGGCCCCGCTGGCCCCACATCCCCGCGCAGTCCGGAGTTTCTCGAACGGAGTGCGGCGAGTCGGACGAGTCGGACTGGATTGGTGGGCCGTGTTGTGGGCCCCACTTGGCGACCCAGGACCCTGGGACCAGGGAGCGTGTGGGATTGGTTGGTTTTTTGGACTGCGTTTTCTTTGATTTTGGGTGTCCTTTTGAGTTTTTTTTTTTTTTCTTTGGTTGAGCGTTTTTCGTTTCTTGTTGAAGAGAGGCAGATGTGGTTACACAACGGCTTATGAGTTATTTCTTTATTTCTCAATTAACTCAATTAAGGCAGAAAATACCTTGCGAGATAAGGAAACCGACTTAATTCGACAACAGCAAAAGTTGATTCACCTCGCCAGTCATCATCCCCCGACCGATCGATCTCCACGTCGCTGTCGGCCGACCGCCACCAGTTCCACTTTTCCCGGCCCCAGCTGAAGAAGATCTCCCCACCTCGGAGTTAACCCCTGGTGAACCAACATGGCCCGGAGTATCTCCCACCAATTCAGCCTCTTCCCTTGTTTCTCCTTTCTCCAGCAGCTCGTCGGTCTTGGCTTTTATTTCTGCTTGTTGGTTGTCCACAGCTGGACTCGTTGGTTACACAGCCAGCCACGTCTGGCCATCCACAACGAAAAAGAACCAGAGTTTGTCTGCTTCTCTGGTACCGAGAACAGATCTGGGCACAAACACAGCTGAAGACGGTGATCGCCCGGGCCGATATGGAGACGTGATGAGATGAGTTGAGTTGACAGTGATCGTGACGGGTTGCCGGCCGGGTTTGCGTTTTGGGTTTGAGATATCGCATGGCATGGCTGGCTTGACGAGCTGGACTCGTGGGAGGAGGGTATCCATCCACTTGCAGGATCGAAGTTCCCACGCTGTCTATCCGTCTGTCTGTGTGTCTCTCTGTCAAATCCCCCCCCCCCCACGAACCCTGTCACACACAGCTGGCTAGTCAGTTTGTCCGCTCGTCCGGGCATACCTCCGTTCATGGTCGGCAGGTCGGCTGATAGACCGAGAACGGGCGGATTTCGCGGCTGTTGTTTGTTACTCTCTTCCTGGTCGGTCTGTTGACCTTGCGAACATCCCCCCACCCATGTCCGGATCTTTCTTGTCACCCACCCCGCTTCTGCCATCTCGCTTGTTGGGTGGGTGATTTTTTCTTGTGTTCCCTTCCCTTGTTCCCTTGTAGTATCTCCGCATGTGGGTGTGATCGAGATCCGGCGCAAGCAAGCAAATGTGATAAGGTGGGATCGCGCCCGGGTTGCATGTGCTTGCTTTTACTCTTCTTTACAAATACTCGGTTTACTTATAGCTGGACCCGCCGTGGACTTTGAGCGGATTCTCTGAGTTGAACTTGAGTTATCCTGGTTTTTTTGTCGACTTCTTGACTGGAGTTGTCGCGCTTGGAATACGCTACGTGGGTCCACTCCGCGCCAGTCTGTTTCTAGCATTACCTCTTAATTACTCTCTCGCCATCCCACTCTCACCTGGATCTTTACCTCGACGACTCACCTTATCTCCCACTTTACTTACTTTAATTGATACCCCCCCTCACCTCACCAAACACCCTTCACCCAGATACCACCACACAACACAAACAGATACAGATACACACGCCCACAATGGACCCCATCGCGATCATCGGCATGAGCTGCCGGTTCGCCGGGGACGTCGACACACCGGCGAAACTGTGGGAGCTCCTGGCCGAGGGACGCAGCGCGTGGTCGCCGATTCCGGAGGAGCGGTTTAACGCGGCTGGGTTTCAGCACCCGAATACTGAGAAGTTGAACGCAGTACGTTTTTTACTCCTCCACTCGCAAGGTGTTGTGGGTGTTTTATTTGGGTAGGAGGGAAATGCTGACTGTGGTGATAGACCAACGTGGTGGGCGGGCACTTTTTGAAGGAGGATATTGGGTTGTTTGATGCGAATTTTTTTAATTTGTCGGCTGAGACGGCGGCGGTAGGTTTACTCGGTCTTTTTTAGTTTACCTTGCGCTTGTTTGGTGTGTGGTTACTGACAACAACAGGCCCTCGACCCGCAGTTCCGGCTGCAGTTAGAGTCCACATACGAAGCGCTAGAGAGCGGTATGTCTCTTTCTCTCTTTCTTCTCCTCTTATATGGAATGTCTACTGATGTACAATTTAGCCGGCCTCACATTACAATCCGTCGCAGGCAGCGACACCTCCGTCTTCGCGGGCTCCTTCTTCCGCGACTACCACGAAACGCAAATCCGCGAACCCGACTCCCTCCCGCGCTTCCTCCTCATGGGCACCGGCGCAGCCATGGCGTCCAACCGCCTCTCCCACTTCTTCGACCTCCGCGGGCCCAGCATGTCCATCGACACGGGCTGTTCGACCACGCTAACCGCCCTCCACCAGGGGTGTCAGAGCCTGCGCGCAGGCGAGTGCGGCATGTCGATCGTCGGGGGCGCGAATGTGATGTTCAACCCGGATATGTTTTTGGCGATGTCGTCGATGACGCTTATTTCGCGGGATGGGAAGTCGTATGCTTTTGATCATCGCGCGTCGGGGTATGGAAGGGGGGAAGGGACGGCGGTGGTGGTGCTGAAGCGGTTGGCGGATGCGCTAAGGGATGGGGATCCGGTGAGGGCGATTATTCGTGATACTGGGTTGAACCAGGATGGTAAGACTGAGACTATCACGACCCCCTCTGGGGAAGCGCAAGAAGCGCTGGTGAGGGAATGTTACCGGCGCGCGGGGCTTGATCCGGCGCAGACGGCGTACTTTGAAGCGCACGGCACGGGCACGCCGACGGGAGACCCGATCGAGGTGGGGGCGATCGCGAAGGTGTTTACCCCCGAGGGACGGGCACCAGGAGAGGACGGGAAATTGAGGATTGGGTCGGTCAAGACGAATATCGGGCATACGGAGACGGCGAGCGGGTTGGCGGCGATTATTAAAGTGGCGCTGGCGCTGGAGCACGGGCAGATTCCGCCGAGTGTGAATTTTGAGAGGCCGAATCCGAAGTTGAGGTTGGGAGAGTGGGGGTTGAAGGTGCCGACTTCGTTGGAGGCGTGGCCGGAAACCGCCTCGAGTCAGGGGGGTGTTCAGGGAGGGGTGAAGAGGGCGTCGATTAATAATTTTGGGTATGGCGGGACGAATGCCCATGTTATTATGGAGTCGCTGGATTCTTATCTTTCGTCCAACGCCAACGGGCATTCTCTTACCAACGGACACACCAACGGCGTCAACGGTCATTCCCACACAAACGGAATCAACGGCCACGCCCTCACAAACGGCAACCACCCCATCAACGGCCACAACCGCAAAGACAGCGGCATCTCCATCTCCTCCTCCGACTCCCCCTCAGAAAACCCCTCTCCAGAAACCATCCACCCCCACCTCTTCACCCTCTCCGGCAAAGACGAACGCGCCACCACCCTGATTGCCACCAACCTCGCCACCCACCTCTCAACCCTCCCTCCTTTTCCCACACCACAAGACGAGAGCGTGTTCTTGTCTAACCTCGCACACACCCTGAACCACAGAAGAACCCAATTCCCCTGGATCTCCACCTTCTCCGCCTCCTCGCTCTCTTCCCTGGTTAAGACTCTTCAAAGTGGACGGGTGAAGCCTGTTAAAAGGGAGGGGGCAGAGGGAAAGGTGCAGAGGATTGGGTTTGTGTATACGGGCCAGGGAGCGCAGTGGTGGGCGATGGGACGGGAATTGGTGGATGTGTATCCCGTTTTTGAGGGGGTTTTGGGGGAGTGTAGTACGGTGTTGAGGGGGTTGGGGGCGGAGTGGGGTGTTGTTGGTGAGTTACTCTCTCATATTTCCTTCCTAGCTTTCCAGTTCTGGGTTTTGGGGGTGATAGGGGGTGTTTCTTGGGTGTGATGTTGGGAGTGATAGGGGGTGTTGACTTACTTCCGGATTGGGGAGTTTGTTTACCCCCCTTTTCCACTTCCCCTTATCATCACCTTTGCTCGATTCTTTTTTTCCCTTCTCTCTTGTTACATCTGCTAACGCATAGTTTAGAGGAACTCTCCCGCGACGCAACCACCACCCGCGTCAACCAACTCGAATACTCCACCCCCGTCTGCGTCGCCGTCCAAATCGCGCTCACCGTCCTCCTCTCTTCCTTCGGCATCCACCCCACCGCCGTGACCTCCCACTCCTCTGGTGAAATCGCCGCCGCCTATGCCGCTGGCGCTCTCGATTTAGAGTCCGCCATGACCATTGCCTACGCCCGTGGCGGTATGGCGTCCGAAGGGAGCAAGTCCTCCGTCCTCAAAGGCGGGATGATTGCCGTGGGCCTGGGCGCGGAAGAAGGGAAGAAATGGCTTCCCAAAATCAAGGCCGGGAAGGTGGTTCTCGCGTGTGAGAATAGCCCGAGTAGTATTACCGTCTCGGGAGATGTGGATGGGATCGAGGAGTTGGAGGCGACGCTCAAAAAGGAGAATGTGTTTGCGCGGCGGCTGAAGGTGGATGCCGCATGGCATTCGCATCATATGGAGGCTGTTGCGGACGCGTATTATGCCGCAATGGATGGGAAGATTCGGCCGGCGAGCGATAAACTCACTGTTGCCTTCTCATCCCCCGCGACCGGGACCCGACTGGGGGATATTGCCGAGATTGGCGCGCCGGGACATTGGGTGCGCAGTCTGACGGGACCGGTGCGGTTCGTCGAGGCGTTTACTAGTATGGTGTTTGACGGGAAGTCGGAGGAACCAGCGGTGGATATGGTCATTGAAGTCGGGCCGCACGCTGCGCTGTCCGGTCCTATCCAGGATATCCTCGGCCTGCCCGTGTTTGAAGGGACCACCATCCCGTACGCGAGCTGTCTGGTGCGCAAAAAACACGCCGTCGAGACCATGCACGCTTTGGTGTCGACCCTCATCCAGAAAGGTTATCCCACCCTCGACCTCGCAGCAGTCAACTTCCCCCTGGGCACCACCGGTCTGCGGGTCCTGCACGATCTCCCGCCGTACCCGTGGAACCATTCCACACGGCACTGGATCGAGCCGCGGGCTAACAAGGCCTTGCGCGCGAGAAAGGGGGCACCCCATGATTTGCTGGGTGCGCTGGTGCCTGGAACGAACATGGCCTCGCCGACCTGGCGGCATTTTGTGCGCATCAACGAGCTGCCGTGGGTCAGGGACCATGTCGTCCAGGGGGATGTTATCTACCCGGCCGCGGGGTATCTCAGCATGGCTATCGAGGGTGTCGCGTTTGTTGCTCACACCCAAACCCCGGAGAAACAAGTCAAAGGGTATAGGTTGAGAGACGTGGAGATTACCAGCGCGTTGGTAGTCCCCGAGACAAGCGAGGGGATTGAAGTCCAACTGTCCCTGCGGCCGTGTACTCGGGCGTTGGATACCGTTGGGTGGACCGAGTTTGTGGTCAGCTCGGTGACCCTCGAAAGCAAGTGGACGGAGCACTGTCGGGGGTTGATCCGGGTGGACTACTCCCCCAAGACCAAAACCATCGACCAACCCACCCAAGACTCGGCCTACCGCGTGCGCATCTCCCCCAAGGACATCTACACCGGCTTACAGTCCGGCGGGATCAACCACGGCCCGGTGTTCCAAAACATCACCTCCATCCGCGCACGGCACAACCAGTCGGTGACGGCCTTTGTCGTCGCCGATGCGGCAGCTACCATGCCCAAGGGCCATCAGCACCCGCACGTCGTCCACCCGACGACCCTGGACTCGGTCTTCCAAGCCGCCTACACCGCTCTACCCGGCGCCGGCAACCCCGGCAAGGACACCCCCAAAGTCCCGCGGTCGTTCAAGTCCCTCTGGATATCAAGCGATATCTCTTCTGTCCCTGGAACCGCTCTCAAGGCTCTTACTGCCCTAGAGTCAGTCAACACCCAAACCATGACCACCTCCATCACCGTGGCCCCCGCTTCCCAGGGGAATCCGGTGATAACGCTGAGCAAATTCACCTGCCAATCAATCGGCACCCCCCCTTCCCCCTTGCCAGCATACCACCACCAAAAATTCACCACCACCACCTGGACCCCCTCCACCGCCCACCTCACCCCTTCCTTCCTCCAACAGCACCTCGGCACCCCCATCTCTGCCACCGAATCCGCTCAACTCATCGATCTCCGCCGCGCGTGTCTGATTTATATTACTCATGCCCTTTCGGGACTCACGACGGCGGATGTGAAGAAGTTGGAATGGTTCCAGCGCAAGTTTTATTTGTGGATGCAATTGCAGGTTGAGTTGGCAAGGACTAATCGGCTGGCGCCGGATAGTCAGTTATGGCTTGCGCAGGCGGTAGCAGCACCCACCAACCCGAAACTCCTGGCCGAACAGCAAGCTTTCCTAAAGCGAGTCGAAAGCGACAGCACAAACGGGGAGATTGTCTCTCGTCTTGGAGAGCAAATCGTCTCTATTCTCCGCGGGGAAGTGACGGCGTTGCAGGTGATGCTTGAGGATGGACTGTTGTCGCGGTATTATTTGACGGGACTCAAATGGGCTAGGGCGAATGGGAAGCTGGCGAAACTGGTGGCGTTGCATGCGGCGCAGCATCCGAGGGCTAAGATTTTGGAGATTGGTGGTGGCACGGGGGGTGCTACTACCCAAGTCCTTCGGGAACTAGCTTCCCTCCCAGGAGGCGGGGTAGGCGAAGGGGTTGGGTCGTACGACTTCACGGATGTATCATCCGGTTTCTTCGAGGCAGCGAGAGAGAAGTTCAGGGACTGGGACGGGGTGATGCGGTATCGGAAGTTGGACGTGGAGCAGGGCGCCGCGGAGCAGGGGTTTGAAGAGGGGAGTTATGATGTGGTGATTGCGTGTCAGGTGTTGCATGCGACGGCGTCGATGGAAAGGACGATGGGGAATGTGAGACGGTTGCTGAAGCCGGGGGGGAAGTTGTTTGTTATGGAGACGACGAGGGATCAGATTGATGTGCAGTTTGTGTTTGGGTTTTTGGGGGGGTGGTGGTTGAGTAAGCCTTTTCTTGCTTTATCCGTTTCCCCTTTCTCATCTCTTTTCTTAGTGTTGACATATTGCCTATTCGGGTAATATGTTTACATTCCCACATCCTTTACTTTAATGGATTTTCACTTGACGGGACTTACTAACTGGGACCTCTAGGCGAAGAAGAAGAACGCAAATTCTCCCCCTCCCTCAGCATCCCCATGTGGGACAGCGTCCTCCAACGCACCGGCTTCCGCGGCGTCGAAGCCGAAGTCCACGACTGCGACGACGAAGACCTCTACTCCTTCAGCATCATGACCTCCACCGCGACTCCTCCCCGTCCCAAATTCGACTTCGACATTTCCCTCGTGACCGTCGGAGACGACGTCCCAGCCGACTGGCTCGACCAGCTGCGGTTGTCTATCGGTTTGTTGACTTGGACAGTGCCCACAGTCGGCACCCTCGAATCAGCCGCGCAGAACCCACTCGAAGAAGACACCAACAAAGTCACACTGCTAATCGACTCCCCCACGCACCCTGTCCTCGCAGCCCCGAGTCCAGCTTTGTTTGCAGGTATCCAGGCAGTGTGCACGCGTTCCCGCGGTGTGCTATGGTTGACCCACGGCGGCGGACCGGCGAATACCAATCCGCTTGCGAGTCTTGCGCCGGGGTTTTTGAGGGCGTTGAGGCAGGAGTACAGGGGTAAACCGCTGGGTACGCTGGATCTGGATGCGGCGAGGGGGATGTTTAGCGACGGGAGTGTGGCGGCTGTGACGGGGTTGTTTAAGACGTTCTTTGCGGAACCTGTTGATGGGACGGTAGGGAGGGATTATGAGTTTGCGGAGAAGGAGGGGGTGGTGTACGTTCCGCGGTTGGTTAAAGACCGGGAGCGTAACGCGCGTGTCTATGCCCCCCCGGCCACCTCCGAGAACACCACGGAGGATACCCCAGCAGAAGAAGAACACCTCGAACCCTACCTCCAACCCACCCGCCCGCTTCACCTGGACCTCACCACAAACAAATTCACCGACGACCCTGCCGCAACCGTCCCACTACCAGATGACTTTATCGAACTCGACCCGCGGGCCTTTTCCACCCCCTCTTCGGGACGACCAGACGGAACGACAGACGGAACCACAGACGTAGCAGGCCTCATCGCCCGCGCCAGCCCAACAGCCGCAGCGATGGGTCTCCGCGTCGGCGAGCGCGTTTTGGCACTCCTCCCCCCTTCTCCGTCTGGATCTGCTGCAGAGACAGAGTATGCTAGTCGGCCCAGAACGCACTGGTCTACTGTCGTCCCTCTGCCCGCCAACCTCTCTCTCCCAACTGCCGCAGCGCTGCCAACGGCGTATACCACCGCCTATCTTGCGCTGTATGATATTGCACGACTCCAGCCGGGTGAGAGCGTGTTGGTTCACGAACTGGGATCGACCACCGCTGCGGGGGTTATCAGCGTTGGCCTAGCAGCCGTGCAGTTAGCCCAGCGTGTGGGGGCAGAGGTGTACGTTACTGTTTCCTCCGCCGACGAAGCACTCTTCGTCCAGACCAAACTGGGTATTAAACCCGAGCGGGTATTCACTTCCCCTCCTGCAGACGACATAGACGAGTTTGTCGACCGGGTCAAAGAAGTAACCGGCGGAGAAGGAGTCGACATAGTCCTCACCACCCTGCCAGGTCCCGCTCTGCAGACCGGTCTCGCATGTCTCGCGCCCCTGGGGAGACTGGTGGATGTCTCGCCTGGAGAAGACGCCGCTGCGAACAAGACACTGGCCATGGAGGCTTTTGGAAGGGGGGTTACGGTTTCGCGGGTGGATGTCCCGGCGTTGGTGGCGAGACGGCCGATGCAGGTGAATAGGGTGTTGAAGCAGGTTGTGAGGTTGGTTGGGACGGGGGAGATTGGGCCTATTGAACCCGTTGAACCTGTTGCGTTGAGTGAGGTGGTTAAGGGGGAGGTGGGGGGTAGGGTGGTTGTTGTTGGGCCGGAGACTGTCGTGCCGGTGAGTTCGCTCCTTTTTTCCATTTACCCATCCATTACGCTGTTACTCGTTACTAACAGAACAGACCACCAAACCCACCGAAAAAACCCCCATCCGCCCCGACGCTACCTACCTCATAATCGGCGGCTTCGGCGGCATCGGCCGGTCCATCGCGCACTGGCTGGCCGCCCACGGCGCGCGCCATCTACTCGTGCTATCCCGCAACAGCGGCGGCAGCGCGGGAAAGGCCCGGCTGGCCAGCTTGCAGGAAGAGCTGGCCGCAGCGGGTCACAAGGAGGTCAACGTGTCCGCAGTGTCGTGCGATATTTCGCGCATGGATGAGTTGAGTCGCGTGCTGGATGCGCATGTGTTGGCGCGGAAGCCGCCTATTAAGGGGGTTATTCATGGTGGGATGGAGTTACAAGTAAGTCCCTTAACCTTCTGACTTTTGACTTTTTTCTTTTTTTTTTTCTTTTTTTTTCTTTTTTTTTTTTTTGGTCTGGTTTACTAACCAAGATACAATCAGGACGCCGTCCTAGAACACATGACCCCCCAAACCCACCTCGCCGCCCTCGCCCCCAAACTCCTCGGCACCCACAACCTCCACACCTACTTCTCCCGCCCGACCGACCTCGACTTCCTAATCCTCCTCTCCTCCCTCGTCGGCGTCGTCGGTTTCGCCTCCCAAGCCAACTACGCCGCCGCCGGCGCCTACCAGGACGCCCTCGCTTCCCACCGCACTTCCCCCGCCGGTGGCAGTTTGCCCTGTGTGGCGCTGGATCTGGGGATTGTGAAATCGGTGGGGTATTTGGCGGATGATGACCGGGAGGGGCTGGGGAAGACGATTGAGAAGTTGAGGTATCATGGGTTTACGGCGCTGAGTGAGGAGGATGTGTTGGGAGCGATTGGAGAGGCGGTTAGGGATCCGATGGGGGGGCAGTTGAGTTTGGGACTTAACACCGGGCCGACGAAGGGGGATATGTCGGGTTCGCCGATGGTTACGGATTTGAGGTTTGCGGGGTTGGCTTATCAGCAGCCTGCTGCGACGGCTTCGACTGCTGCGACCTCCTCCGGATCAGCTACCGACCTTGCGGCGTTGCTGACCGGGTCGGGATCACCAGAGGAAGCCGCCGGTCACGTAACCACGGCGCTGGCGCAGAAACTGACAGATATCTTCATGCTCGGCGAGGGTGAAGTGGTGCCGGGCAAGTCACCCGCGGATTATGGTGTCGACTCGCTGGTGGCTGTGGAACTCAGGAACATGCTGGCGCTCAAGGCTGGTGCGGACTTGTCTATTTTTGAGATTATGCAGAGTGGGAGTTTGACGGAGTTGGGGGGTAAGGTGGCGGCTAAGAGTCGGTTTGTGGGGGCATAATGATGATGGATGATAATACAGGTGATGATGCTACGGGAGATGGGTGATCTGGATGGTCTAATGCTTGTTATTTTGCGATGATTTTACTCTACGGATGGTATCTGCTTCGGGTTTGGAGTTTTGATGTTTTCACGTTGGTTTTGATAGCGATGCTTGTTGGCTTTCTCTCTTAGTTGCTGATTATTTGGTTGGCTTAGTTCTCTGACAGTAATAAGTTGTCTATTGCTTCTGCGAGCTGCTTTCCATTTTTGCTCTTAGTTGATGATTATTTGCTTAGGTTTTGACAGTAACAAGTTGTCTATTGCTTCTGCCAGCTGCTTGACAATCCGATTTGATTTCCCTTCTTGGCTCGTCCTGCTGGCAGTCTCTGATTGGGTACCGTTACGGGGGAACAGCACTATCCAAGATCGACACGCCCCCTTGTTAGCGACATGTTAGTTAGCGCAGGATCTCGCCGAAAGTCGGAATATCCTCGAGATAGACTAGATGTTAATTCACCTGCTTAATGAGTTTTCATCTAGAAAAACAATTAACTTTCGGTACTTTTGCCCGAGGCATCTAATAAGTCATGAGTGTCTAAATGAATCCTAGCCACAAAACCACCCCCAAACTCTGTACGAAAGTACCTCTCTTGCTAACCTCTGGGACGGCATCGATCGCTGCAAGTGCTGATCCGATCCTGTGATCGGCCGCTTCCGCCAGCCACCGCCCAAGCGACCCCTCCTCGCACACAACAACGGCAAAGATCGCCGCAATGGTTCGATCTCGACTGTCGCTCAAGTTGCTGAAGATGATGATCCAAGGCAGCCTCGCTCCGTTATCTACCCACACAAGCCTCCGTTATCACTCCGTTTTTTTGACTCACAAACTTCCTGATACCTCTGCCCCCCTTGTAACTCTCAACTCCTCCCAGTCCAGCTGAATCATCCACACCGGCCACGCCCATCACAGCCTCACTCCCAGTGTAACACTCTCGAAGCTATCAACGTCGTACAGAACACTATCCCGAGCTATCCAAAACCCCCAGAGTCCCAAAGGTCCCAAAAGTCCCAAAAGTCCCAGGGCACTTCCGAGCCTGGTGTGATATCCCTCTCTGCAGCTTTGTACTACTCTTGTCCAACCCTCGGTAATCTGTACCACCGTGATATCTGCACCACCATGCAATCGCCCGTACATAACCGTCGTTCCTGCTGGTTCATGCTGGTTCCCGCTGCTTCCTGCTGTCCTACCTCGCTCGCCTCGCCCGCCTCGCTACCGGCTGTTTGGGCTTCGGGTTATGCCGTCCTACGCTACACCACCGTGGGGGCTGACGTGGTTGTGTGACGTCGTGAGTATTCTGGGTGTGATCGTGAATATTTCTGGGTGCCGGAATATTGTGTGCTGCGAATGCTGGTGTTCAGGTGCGGATTATGGTGTGGTTATTGTGCCCAGAATAGGATTCATTTTAGTGCGAGCGGTTCGGATTAGGACCTATGTGAAGTACAGCATTCGATAGCGCTAACTGTCTATCCACTACCCGTCTTGAGAAACTGATCTGCTGTTTGTCACCCTCCCTGTGGCAAGTCAGCTCGGGAAATCACCCCACGAAAAGCCAACCTGTAAGAAATCAGCCTCCCACCCACAGACATCGACCACACACATCAACTATCACACATCAACCATCACACTCATTATCACAACCATCACAGCTATCACAGGCACACACATTCTAGTCCCTTATCCGTCCCTTGCCCCGCCAGATCACCACTCCGAATGATCCGAACTCCAAGGCAGCCGCTGCCCCCCACCATCACACTCCCTCGCTCTCGTAAGCCCTAGACAGCTGAATGTGAAACATCTCCTCCCGCCTTGCGTTCTCCTCGGGGAACCTCGGTGGACCTTGGCAGACTACACCCCGCGGGCGAGGTGAGGGGCTATTTTGGGCATCGAATTCTGGGTTTCTCGCCGTCGGGTCGTATTACTTCCGGCGAACTTTGAATGACAAATACTAGGTACTGGTGGTATGAGCGCTAAGCATGCGGAGGGACTACACTGCTGATCGGAGATTACGTACTACTGCCATACTAGTCGGGCAGAAGGAACTCGTATCGGCATGGGAGTTTTATTCGACCCATTTGAAAGTGGGGAGATATTTCTGGCCATGGGGACTGAACCTGACATTTGGACAACAGTGTACTGCGGGCGGAGTAGTATCGAATGCCCCAAATGTCGAGGGTGCACAATTCGGTACTGCCAGTTGAGTACCGTTCCCTGAGCTTTGGACAACCGCATCTGGGATCACCATATCTTCAGGCGCGCCTAAAGGCCCTCGTTTCCCCTAGAATTTGTAAAGAAATATTACAACCTCGGCGTCACCCAAACCATCTTTCCCGTTCCCACTCCCAACGCCAGCGCCCCAAGTTGAAGGACAACATCTTCCCAGTGATCTACGCCCAGTTCTGGGAAAACTGGAACCGTCTGTGGCTTGTCTCCGGCAACCGAGAGGACCCGCTACGGCCATATTCTCTCCGGGTCGGTGCAGGCGGAAAACTTGACGGTGAGCCTTAATCCCCGAGTCACCTCCTCTCGTGACTGACCGAGTTCCTAGGGCCACTTACACCGGCGGTACGGTCCCATGTCATGGCCAACTCCGAAGGCGTTTTCCGCATGCAGCTATCACGTGCACCCACACGTGCACAGGCCGAGGGTCACCGAGGCCACAACGGGCCCAGCCCGTCACATTAGTCGTCTAGCATTGTGAGTTGTTGAGAAAATCAGTGTTGGGTAGAGAAGTAGTCTGGTGTGAGGCAAAGTGTTCCACTCGCTGATAAGATACATTCCGGTAAACTTTCGGAAGGCGGAGGTGCAAAAACAACACAAGGACCTCCCGATCATCCCTTCATATTCTTGAAAGATCCCCCACTTGACATCTACGTGCCCCTGTTGAGGTTGCTAATACAGAGTATCACTCCCGAGCCGCCCATCCTGCCTTGCTCCTGTCCCATGACCGGAAAGCTCGCTCGACGCTGCCCGCGGGGGCGTGATGAAGCCCGGTGCACGGATGTTGAGGTCTAACATCCCCATCAAGCGTGCCCCTGGTGGCGCCGGGTTTCCGGCTGTTCTGTTTCCACGTGTCGACAGAGCCGATGATTATGTCCTTCTTGGTGATGCCGCCAAAAAGGAGGAGACTCGATGCCAAGTGCCCCCATTGATGAGCTTCCCGTCCGACATGATTTGCATATAGACTGTAGCGAGGCCGCCCAGACATTCCTCGGCTATCTAGCAGGCCCGGGCAGAGTCATAGATGTCCTTTACGTAGACAAGGAGAAGGCGGACGTGGGGGGCGAGTACGGGCCTCGTGACTCCCCCGCCGACATGCTGAAAGAGTATTTTATCTAAGAGATAGGTAGGACAGATATAGAGGAGGATGCGAGGGCGCAGATTTAAAAAGTGTAGAGGCGGTTTAGTCTTGAGGAGGGCAGTCGTGGTTTGTGAGAGGTTGGGGGTCACTGCCAGTCAGTCCCTTTCCTGTAGATGCCTGCAGGCACTCCCGGGAACCGCAAGCTTGGTACGCCGGAAACTCGAGGTGCACTTGGTTCACATGGTGTTCAATATCGCCAATTTCTGGCCATGGTTCCGCTCCTTGTGTCTTGATTGCTCTATTCCTCTACTCGGCTTTCCTAGCAGGTGTGGCCCTGCCACACGCTACGTAGGAGAGAAGGGGGGGGGAAAGTAAATGAGAGGAAGAAGGGGTCAAAGGGAAGCAGATCCGTCCAGCCCGGCCTCTCCTAACCAGCCCTCACAAGAAACACTCCGGCCGTCTTAGGTATTCATCTCTTCGTGCGAGTGAACCAGAAGTCATTGGTGATCTTGAGCGGGGTTACCTGGTGAGGCTTCCAGGCTGCCAATCTCTTCCTCATTCTTAAATTCCCATGAGGAAGTCACTGACGACCTCTCCCACACAACTCTCCTCCTCGCCGCCGAGCTTGGCGCCGTCAACTACCTTAAGACACACCTCGAAGATTCAGGGGAGGCCCGCTGGCATAATTTCAACGTCTCCTTCCGCTGTCTTCCCATCTTATCCCATGCTGTCTGTCTTCCATTATTGGCCGAATTGACTTCCACGCCGGGCTTTAGCATGTATCCTTTCAGGATTTCCGCCCGCATCTCGCAAGAGGTCATTTCCTTGCTACTCACGTCTGGCGCCGACCCCAACTTTGCACACCCCACTAATCATCTGGATTCTGAGCTCGGTTCATCTACAACGCCTTGGAGATGCTGGTTAACTTACGCGGCTGACCCGAAAGAAGGATTTGGCAGGGCCAAGGTGAAGTCCAAGGCCGAGACCGCCGAGATCACCGTCATGTTTCTTGTCGCTGGAGCCGATCCCACAGAGGAAGTCCCTGGTTGGATCATACGATTCCTCGCCGATGAAACCAACCGGGATGAGTTGACAGTTTCACGGAAGGATCTCCTCCAGGCGATTGACGTACTGCAGAGGCAGGGAAGATGGGGATCACGGGCAGTTTCTGAGACCAGCTCGGCCGGCTCGGATTATCTTCCCGATAGCGGCGACGTCACCGATAGCGACGACGAGGATTGGACCTGTGATCGACACGAAGCGGCTACAACACTCAATGGGGAAGAAAGTGTGGATATTCTCATGGCCGACTGCATCGCGCCACAATCCAGTCTACTGCCCAGCCCCAGCAAAACACGGAAAAGAAGCAGATCAGCTTCGCTAGATGAGGGAGGAACCAACAGACTCGGAAAACGTCTCAACACCGGACAGGCATGAATATGATGGTGATGGTACAAGGCGTCAGTTCACGTTGGAAAGGGACGCCGAAGCGGACAGGATTCCCACTGCAACAACCAGCCGAACGGCATCTCAGCAGCAGACCCGTCTGTCCTACGGCGACGCGTCGTAGATCATCAAGGATAATCCCATTGGGAACGGCCTTTGATCCGTTCCGCGCTTCGTTTAACACGGTCTGCGCAGACAGGGGAATTCCGTGCACACTCGACGCGCCCGGTCAATTCGACCCCGAACTGGCCAACGATGTTATCGCCACGCTCGCGTATCCTCTCATCAGCGCCGGCAACATTCTCGTCCATGCCGCCGCACTCTCGCCGAAGTGATAAGCAACAAGAAGTAAACTTGATTCGCCAGTCGGCAAAGGTATCGTCCGGCCGCTCTGCGGTAGCGCCCGTACACCGACGCTGACGCCGTCTAGAACCTGAGTCGAGGTGGGTGTTGAAATGGGAAGGGCTGAAATGGAACTGTCACTGAAGACCGCGCTGATTCCCGTGAGCCCCGGCACTGACACGGGCCGAAAAGCGGCGGCTAGCTCGCTTGCCTGTTGGTCGCCCAAGTGAAAGTTTGTGGCTGTGCTTTGGGGCCGAAACCGTCGTGGCTTCCGCCTTCGAAGCACAGTCGCCAAACTCGTGAACACAGCGCACCACGGACATATCAGGGTCACCAGCGACAGTTTGCTGATCGGGTGGAGTGAGCAGCCAAGGAGCAAGCATGCCTTTTCCATCACACACACACACACACACACACACGCACCACGGCAATAGACCTCTATTGCGCACCGTCTTCTTGCACCTCCATTATGCTGTCACACTTTCCTTGTCCTGTCCTAGCCCTTTCCCATTCAAGGGAAATCTACCCGGCAAGGTCTGTGAAACTGATCGTGGTAACGCCAATGGTCCTGCCATGTGCCTGACAAAAGCATCGCAGCAACCCTTCATCAGATCGGAAATCTACGCAGACTTCGTACTCAAGGTCGTACTTCATCCCAGTCGCCGTTGTCTCTGTCCTGAATCTCGACAGGTCGACGTTCGTAAAATCCACACTGATAGTGCCGATTTGTGCGATCCCTACAGGTAATTAGGTACCGAGCCGTCAGTGACTGTCTTCAAGGCCAATCCAAGGTGAGGTAATAGAATTACCGGGGTCGTCTAGACGCTCGGGAGCCAGATCGAGGTGGCACGAGTACAGCGTGTCGTTAAAGACATATGAGTGACCTGACCGCCAAGTTCTTGTTACTGCGAACGTTCGGCGTGTTGAGTCGGAAAGCTCCGCACCCTATTATCCTCCGTTGTTAGGCATCAATATTATTCACAGGATCATTGATTCCGGTAGCTAGGGAAGTTGAACGTGTGACAACGCACCTTTCCGATCATCCATTGCATGCGCCCAGAACAATAGGTGACACCCCAGTCAACGAAGGCGTGTTTCCTATCATCTATATCCGGCCGGAACGGCTGCGCGCAATCGAAGCCGTAATGACGACGGCAGATCAGCACGCGCGGCATTGCTCTCTCGAGACCCCTAATCGCAGCGCCCCGAACCACAGCGGCTTGGCTGGCATAGAGTTGTCAGGACCAAAATGTGGGTGGTTAACTTCGAGGGAGGTAGGGGTAGAGAGATAAAATACCAAAAAAGAATAAGAAAAAGAATAACGTTAAGAAAAGAAAAGAAGAAGAAAAGTAAAGAAAAAAAGGGGAAAATAAAATAAGAAATGAAAAGGAAGAAGAAGAAGAAAATAAAGAAAAGAGAGAGTCAAAGGGGGGAAAAAGCAGAAAAAGGAATTGAAAGGGAAAAGAGGATAAAAAGGAAACAAGATCAAAAGGAAAAGAAGATAAAAAAAGAAGACGAAAAGGAGAAGAAAGACGGAGGGAAAATAAGGGGGGGTTATTACCAGAAATTAGGCCGGATGCATTTGATCCTGCCGTTAATAGCGCACCAAGCGTCTAATTCCCGCTTCAGGTAGTCAGAGTTTCCGAAGCCGCCAACAAGAACGATCGACTGTAGGCTCGTCAAGATCTAGGTGTCTACTCGCCTGGACAGCAGAAAGTCTCGGTTGTCGGCTTTAACTTACGTTGATCCGCTTGCCCTTGGTGTGGGAAATATGGCTGGCCTGCTGGCCGACGAGGCGAAGGATATCCTCGACGACCGGGTCAAACAATTCCTTCATGTCGGCTCTGTGACAAGAGGTAATAATAGTGAGCCATAATACGCTATGGCTGTTGACGACTTGGGGGGGGACTTACCTCGACAAGGTCACAGCCGCTTCATCCTCGTCGTAGTGCTCCTCGGCGAAGTCCCCTTGCAGGTCGATGGGGTAGATATCGAACGTGTCGTTCTCTGAGGTGCCAAAGCTCTGCTTCGCCTTCTCGAACGACGCCATGAACTCGCTCCCAGGGCTTTTTCGCCTAGGCGGGACGTTTTCGAAGGCGGCCCCGAACCGTCGCGTCATCAGGTTGAGGAAATTCCGATCAATGTACGTTGAACCGCATTTACCACCTTCTCAGTGTGTCAGTGGGTTGATTCTAGCAATATGTTTAGGGGACTCGGGCAGCGCCATACCGACGCCGACACAAATCTCGTCGAACTCGATAGATGGAAACGTTTTCCTGATGGTGTAGGTCGTGATATCCACAGTCCCCCCTCCGCAGTCGAGAATGAGAACGTTTTCCCCAGCCTGCCAGAATTAGGACACTAAACGTTTAGATGATTCAATTGCAAAAGGGGCTGCGAGGCCTCACCTTGACGGCATTCACAGACCCAGGGCGGAGGTCCTTCCTCAGTGCCGCTATCGCTGCTGCTTCGGGCTCGGCGATCATCCGGATTTCATCGAAAGGACGCGAGCCGAAGCCGGCCGCCTTGGCCGCCTCCCACGTCGCCGAACGCGCCTTGTCGGCCCAGATGGCCGGCACGGTGAGGTAGCACTCGATGGGGGTCATGTCGAAGACCTCGGGCGTCATGCGCATCTTCAGGTTGCCGACGACGAAGCGGTAGACCTCGGTCAAAAAGTCCTGGCACACCATCTGGGCGTCCTTTCCGCGTGGGAGATGAAACAGCGCCGAACCCGTGGCGTTGCGCAGCGACGGGTCGTCGAACTCGCTCGTCTCGGCCGACGTGTCCAGCAGGAGCTTCGTCCAGGAGCAGGATGCCATGCCCCGCCGCACCTCATAGCCCCAGTGGTTGCGGCTGACGCCTCGATTCTCGGCTCCGTAGGCGATGACGGTGGGTGTCTTCCAGTTGCCCTCCACGGGCCGTCCCTCGCCGGGCCAAGTCCGGAACACGTCGATGTCATCGATGCTTGTCTTGTCCGACGTCACGTAGCTGACGCCTGTGTGTAGGTCTGTTGTTAGGCAGGGCGGCCCCTTGGCAGAAGAGCGCTGTTGCGGCGGCTGGCGAATCCTCAAATCACACACTCTGGTAACTTACCCGTGAAAGTGGTCCCATAGTCTACCCCGAGGATAATCTTCAGTCTGTCGGCCTGGCGGCCGTCGTCGAAATGGCCGCGATCGGGTGCGTCGGCCACCATGTTGGAGCAGAGTTTGGAGAGTGGGTATGGAACGGGAAGTCGGGAGGCGCGCGGATATAGGTGTGATATGTCTCTCCTCGGTCGATTAGCCTAAACAGAGGCCAGGGCTCAAAGTTAGTTGTCTTGTAAAGCTGGCAAACGGGAGGGCTTGCCGGATCAGGCTCGGGCGGGGTATGCTTGGTAGGCTTCCATGCATGTCGTCTGCATGTTTCGTTGTTGGTACCCCGGAGCCCCAGTCACGTCCAATCACATGCAATCCTCATGCTCCTCAACCATTTTCCCGCCCCTACACACACCACCAGGCTTACCAAGTCCCAAGTTCCCAACGGATTAACACTTGGTTCTCGACACAGCACCGTCTCGCTGCCTGCCTTTCCTTCTTCGACTACTCCAAGACAGACGGCTAAGAATGGACGAGGCACTTCGGGACCAAGACACCGCCGTCTCGGGAAATTCCGCGCAGGCAGCTCATGCCAACAGACACCCCAGGCGGACCGAGGACCGAGACAGAGAGACCCGGTCCGGAAGAGCAAGAGGATTTCGATGGTTTGGGCGGCTCATCAGCTGGGATGACTTGGAAGATCAACCCCCTCGGGACGAGGCCGTGATCCGCGAGCTGCAGAGCCAGGTCTGGAGTGCAGAATCCCGGATTTGCCGCCTGCAAAACGAGGTCCAAGAGGCACACGACGAAGCCCAGAAGGCACGTAGCCAAGTCCAACAGGCATGGAGCCAACTCCGCGTCGAACAGGACACAAACCAGCGGCTCTGTCAAGCAGCCCAGTCGATCCGATCGGAGCGCGACAGCTTGAGCGTCAGCATCGAGAAGCAGGAGGCACAGATCCGCCAAGTCCAGGCCCTGGCATTCGAGGGTATCGGAGGCGACTCGTGGGCGGCGGGCGACGACGGCACGGTCCGAGCCGACCTGGAGAACCTGCACACCCGCTTGAAGAGCTGGGCGAAGAAGTACGCGGCCAACGACATGAGCGAGGTACTCAAGGGGCTGGATCCTGACGAGCACATTTCCTTCATCCAGCTCCTGGCCCCGGTCGTCCGACTCCGTGCTGGGACGCGAAACTCCATGGAACATCTCGAATCGACATCCATGAAGAAGAAGTCGCCTGCTATGTGCCTCCAGGGGCTGCTCGCGTACCATGTGTACGCCAAAATCATCGGCCGGCCGTTTTTTGCTCTCGGTGACGCTGCCGAGACACTACATAATGTGTACATGGCAATCCAGCAAGGTGAGATGAGATATCATCAAAGGGGGGGTTCCCACTTGGCTGACACTACTACTATCAAACAAAGTCAACGAACGTGAGTCCCATCTCTGGCGCTCCAAAACCCTCCGTCTCCTCTCCGCGCCGCCGTCCAACGCGCAGCCATCCAACGTGCATCCAGGGGACGGACGGCCCAGCTACAGCGCCGCTCAAAAGACAGTCTGCCGCAACTTGGCCATCGACTTCTACACCAGCCCCGCCCAGCACCTCATCAAGCCACCAACACAACCGGGCGGGGACGCACAAGAACAGGACAACGCATGTTTAACTGACCTCGAAGCAATCAGTCAACACGCAGGCGAGCTGTCCTCGCGGCTGTGGTCCCGGCAGACGGCGCTGCGCGTCAAGTCGCTGGCCGAGCTCAAGGACGAGCGGTTTGTGGCCCGTTCCGAGCTCATGAAAGCGCACCTGCTGCATCGGCTGTATGAAGACGATGACGAGTGTGACGGCTGGTTGGTCGGGGTTGTGACGCACCCGGCGGTCCTTGGATTTGGGAGTGGCGATGGGAGGGACTATACCGCGCCGCGCGTGTGGATGAAGGCCGAGGTGTGGCTGGCTAAGGATATTTGAGGAGTAAGTGAATGAGCTGTAGTTTCTTGACAATTGGGCAATACCATGAAGGAAACCGCCTCCTAGAATTTCCAGGGGTGCTCCAATGTGCAAGTTGGGTCCACCCGTCCCCCCCTTTTTTGTTTGATGCCACCCCGCAACCTTATGCCCAGGACGCTGTAGGTACACATGATAGGGACCTCTTCAACCTAAAGCAATTGCATTCCCACAAGCAGATTGTTCAACTACTATTTACTCATCCGTCAAGTAAATGACTCGAGAGGGTAAAAAACCAAAAGCCGAGTCACCGGGATGCAACAGGGGTTGAGGTTATCACACAAACGACAGTCTTATCGCCTCTCTCTCACACACACAACTACCGCAACCCCCCCCCCCAAGAAGCAAGCCGAACACGGTCGAGAAGCTTCTGTTGCGCATCAGCGAGAGACCAGTGGGCGATCAGGTAGTCAAAGCCATTCTGCATTCGGCAGCCGCCGTGTGTTGTGTGGAGACGCCGTCGACCCTCTTGGTGAGTCTGCAAGGTATTGGGTATTTCCACGATCAAGTTGGTTCCAGAGATTACCAATCTCGACGTTAAAGGTTCAGCTCTCGGTCACTGGCGTTGATGAGGCGGCAGCGGACCTTTTCCGCAACTAGTAGGAATTCACTGTGTGGAAAGTTGTGGTCGACACTGACTACCCTATCCTCATCAACCGGACGGATTCTGTCGACATGTCGGCACAGGGGGGAGGGATGGAACTGGGCCGGGCAGATAAAGAAGTGAGTCTCTTGGAAAGCGGGCCATGGAGAGCAGTATCTGGTGAATTACATGAGCTAACGCGCGGATATGTCGGTACTGATAATACTCTTTGTCGTGGACTAGATAATCCAGGGTTTTCCCAAGCAACGTACCTTGAGTCGATGAGGGGCTCTAGTGCAGATGAACGGTTCCCCAGTGCCGAATGGTTGCAGTCTGCCGGCAGTGGGATCTGATAAAGCGGAACAGGGTCGTACTGCGGTTCCTGGCGCACTTCCATGGCGAGTTGGGCCTAGTAACCTACCCGCATGTGATCATGACCGTCTTTTCAATCCTTCATTGCTACCGGAAATGCACTTGATGCACTTGGGGCCTGAGTAACGTGGCATGGGTACCACACTTGGAATGGAAGTGAAAGTGTGAAGCGGGAGCAGGTTTAGAATAGGAGCTCCGTTCGACTCAAGTCAGTTGACCATGAACTTCTCGGCTCTGAAAGTCCGTTTACAGTTGAATCAAGCAATAATTAGTTTTCCATTGAGTCCTGGAACAATGAGTGCTGACAACGTCGACGTGAGCCAAACTGGATACAAATATTTAGATGACTATCTGATAACGCCCCCAAACCTCCAGCTCTATACGGGTTGATCAACTGCTAGAGCCTTCTCCTCCGAAGGCCCGCCCCCACCCTATCGGAGAGTTTACACGTGCACCTACCTCCTACCTCCTACTTCCTGCATGATACATGGTGCCCAAATCGCTGCTCAATCACCCAACAGTCACCAACTACCGTAGCCAGACCATGCCTTGACTCTACCATCGGCCGAGGGGGAGTAACATGAGAGTTCGTCACGAGAACTGCGGCCAAAAGGAGTCTGTATGTCCAGATGCAGGTGACAGCCTTTCTCACGTCCGTCTACTGCCCTCTACCAGCTCACCTTCCACTGAGAGTAGCAATCAAGCGCAGCCTCGGAGATAACTCCCCTATCCTAGCCCGCATCTGTCGTCCGAACTGTGCCCATGCGCCGGTGCAGGCGCATCATGCACTCCTTGCTACATTCGTCCGTCCATTACCCCCTGATTTGAACTTGACGATTGTGGGGGCGCACAAGATAAGTAGCTTCGTCAAGGTGTAAACCGCGTCCAGTGCAAAGCGCGAAGCGCGTATGCGCGTTCCCCCGCAACGGAAAGAGAAAGTAGGGGTAGTAGTAACCGGGCGTCTTCTGCACACTGCACAGTAAAATCACAGGAAGCGGACAGCAGGTCGACAGGTTTGGTAACGTTGCAAAGAGGGCCGACGGCAACTTCTAGTGTGGTGGGATTTCCCATGTCAGGTAACCCGCCTAGTTGGTTAGTCAGTTAGGCAGTGGGCGGGTGGGCGCCTCGTCGGCGCATAGCACAATACTCGCTCCTTTGGCCCCCCTTCTGGCATTTGAAGTTGGGTTTGTCTGTTGGGCTTGGCCACCACCGAGGCAGGAGCCGGGCATGGTAGTGGCGACGGCGAAAGCCCCTGAATTATGCCTCGGTGGACTCGTCTTTTTGCCGTTCCTCTACTTACTGTGTAGATTCAGCAGCCAGCGCGCGCCGGACCGACGGCTTGGAAGCCTGAGGGTCAGGTACGGATACCACGCTGCGATTCCAAATCCCTCCCTTCCGACATGCCTATTTTCGTTGTCGCCCCCAGCTCCAGCTGTGTCGGCGAAAGGAACCAACGACGGAAATCCACTTTTGCAGGCGACCAGGCCCGTTGTGCCCGGCCTCCGGGGCCAACAATCCATTTCCCTTTCGCATGCCCCTCCTTCAATCTGTCGGGGCCCCCAATCAGACCTTCCCAAATGAAGCGGCGGTTCGGTTCCTGACTGGCGAGTGTGGGATGTAACCCTGGGTGCTGCTGGAAAGGAACTTTGTCGGAGGGGGGCTGTTGGTCGGGTCGTCGGGAATGAAGTGGGCGGAATGGAATCGGAGAGCGAAGAAAGGGAGAAAAAAGAAGGAAAGGAAAAAAAAGAGGAAAATATAACATATTGACGTTCTGGCTGATTCGCGTCAACTTATAACTTGTTTTCCCGCCTCGTATTTACCAACCTCGTATTGTTCATCCCCAACCTCTTCTCTCGGTTCGACACGACACATGCATTTTCCCGATGCCAAATCCTACACAGAATTCATAAGTGTCCTCACAGAATTAATCAATCTCCCGGGCATCCCCTCCGGCCCGGCTCCCAAAATCCCCTCGTCGAGACCCAACCGAGACAGCCACCCCTGAGGCGATCCAACCTGACACCCAAGCATGACCCGATTGAGGAACCCATCCCGTGAGGATGCTGCCCCGGAATGGCACCAAGCTGGCGAATCACAGGGGGTTTTCTGACCCCCATTTTTGGAGGGGACTTAAGCCCCACTTGTGTACAAAATAAAGAAGACAACGGAGCATAAAGCAAGCCATCAGGAGTGTAAATCAAGGTTTTGCAAGGATAGACTCAAATATTATCGATACTGAAGTTAGGAATGGCTGTGACAGTAATAACCATCAACCCCTATCAATGCCATACTGACAGTTTAGACCTAGGGTATCTGTTTGCATGTGCATTTTTTGGCCAGACTCCCCCACTTGCCCGATTCCCCCAAGTCGATTTAGAGATCTGACCTTCCGCATCGGGCAACCCCCCAGAAGGGAACCAGACCGGCTCGTGGCGGGTGCCTGGTGATCTGGCAGTCGGCGAGGGGCGGGGCGCATGTCAGTGCCGTGTGCGGGGTTTCTTGTTTTTGGACTCTTCACTAATGTAGTGGAGGTTTGGATTTGGAGGTTTGATTGATGTTAACTTTTAGGGTGTGGGAGATGAGAGTGTGTGTTGTTTCATCCATTTGAGCAGCTTATTGGCTCTGGGTTTCGACCATTGTCACGGGCCTGGCTCAGCAGCCGATATGAGAGGGACTGGTTCAGCTTGGTAGGTGCGATAACGATTAGGTTTTGTGGTGGTGGTGGTGGTCGCAGATGCAAAGGGAGGTTGCATTCTGAGGAGATGACCTTTTTGGTCTTTTGGTGCGTGAACTGGGGAGGTTATCCCCGCAGTTGGGTGTCTTTGGCCCTCGTTCCCCTAATGAGTTCAGAAAATACACTCTTCCGTGGAACTTCCTTAATTCCATGATCGACCGTGGCAAAGGGTCATTTCGGGGGCCGCCGAGTGTTAGCCAGAAAAGTGACCTGTCCAGATGGCCATCTCGCCTGTCAGGCACCACCCTACCATCTGAAGTAACCTGCTTGCTTGCATGCGGGGCGCGGGGGATGCCGGTGGATGACACGGTTGGTTCATGGTGGTAAGGACACGCGCAGGAGATGTCAGGTCAGGCGTGCACTCCTTTGACATAACAAAAAAAAGGAAGGAAAATAACAAAAAAAACAGGGGAAAATAAAAAAAGCCCGGAATATTCCCCAGAAAGCCTAGATGGTTCCCCAGAGACAAAACGACGCCTCCACATCCGCGGCAACGTTGCCGAAGTGGCCAGGCCGGGTCAGGGGGCCCACGAGAGGATACACGCCGGGATAAGGCCGTCGGCCGTTGGCGAATGGCCGCCTACCCGGCCCAGATAGCGGGATCATGGTCGTGGTTGGTTCCCTGTCAAGCGCTTGGAGGTTGACTTGGAGGCTCTTGAGTTTAACGTTGGATGAAGGTGGGATGGGTGGGATGATGACCAAATTCCCCGACCGAGGAACGGAACGCGTGAGCGGGTGTCTGAGAGGGTGCGCGCATGAGGACATGATACCGAGTGGAAGATGCGGTCCTGTCCTGAGGACACATATGGACGGGTTGGGTATATTAAGAGTCGTCGATCCGGACGGGATGTTGTTTCTTTTCTGGGATCCAGGCTATCATCGTCAACCCGGTTGTTGATTCTACGGTGCATCCTTTCACACTTGTATATTCTTGTTACATTCTCACTCTCCTTGACAACATCACACGATGGTCCTCTCCCTCACCAAAGCCGCGCTGGCCGCGCTGTCGCTATGCGGTCTTGCTCAGGCCTCGCCGTTGCCGGCTGCCCAGACGGAGGTCCAGGCCCGGCAGTCCTCGGGGTACAAGAACATGGTGTACTTTACCAACTGGTAAGCTAACCTCTGTCTAAGAGCCCATATGAACATCACTAACAAGACCAGGGGTATCTACGGCCGCAACTACCAGCCTGCTCAACTGCCGGCATCCCAGCTCACCCACATTCTCTACTCCTTTGCCAACCTCCAGTCTTCCGGCCAGGTCGTCCTGTCTGACACCTACGCCGACCTCGAGAAGCACTACCCTGATGACTGTACGTCCTTCTTTAAGTGATTTTAGAAATGTTAATCAATACTAACATGGCAATAGCCTGGAACGACGTAGGCAACAACGTCTACGGCTGCGCGAAACAACTCTTCCTCCTCAAAAAATCCAACCGCCAACTCAAAACCCTCCTCTCCATCGGCGGCTGGACCTACTCGACCACCTTCCCAGCCGCCGCAAGCACCGACGCCACCCGCGCCCTCTTCGCCTCCTCGGCCGTCCGCCTCCTCGCCGACCTCGGCTTCGACGGCATCGACATCGACTGGGAATACCCCTCCGACTCCACCCAAGGCGCCAACTTCGTCGCCCTCCTCAAGGCCGTCCGCTCCGCCCTCGACGACTACGCCTCCCAGCACGCTCCGGGCCACCACTTCCTCCTCACCATCGCCACGCCCGCCGGTCCCGCCAACTACGCCAACTACCGCTTCCCCGAGATCGCCGCCCTCGTCGACTCCTTCAACCTCATGGCCTACGACTACGCCGGCAGCTGGTCCAACGTCTCTTCCCACCAGGCCAACATCTACCCCTCCTCTTCCGCGCCAGACACCACGCCGTACTCCACCGACAAGGCAGTAAGCGATTACATCGCCGCGGGCGTCCCCGCATCCAAAATCGTCCTCGGCATGCCCATCTACGGCCGGTCGTTCGAAGCCACGGGCGGGCTGGGCAAGACTTACACGGGCATTGGGACAGGCACCTGGGAAGCGGGCGTGTGGGATTACAAGGACCTGCCGAAGTCCGGAGCCACGGTGCAGGTGGATAGCGCGGCGGGGGCGTCGTATAGCTATGATGCGGCGAGTCAGGAGCTGATTAGTTTTGATACGCCCGAGATGATTGGGACCAAGGTGGCGTATTTGAAGCAGAAGGGGCTGGGCGGGAGTATGTTTTGGGAGGCGTCGGCGGATAAGCAGGGCGGGGATAGCTTGATTGGGACGAGCTTTGGGGCGTTGGGGGGCGTGGAGGCGGAGCAGAATTGGTTGGATTATCCGGATAGTCAGTATGATAATCTGAAGAAGCAGTTTGCCTAGGGGGGAGCAGAGGGATCAGGACAGAGGGAGAGGGAAGAGGGCAGATGGGGGAGGACGTTATGATCACGATCTGACGGTGAGAGGGTTCGGTTGTTGGAGTCACCGACCAGTGGGTTCTTACCTTCGCTTGACTCCCATTTTTGTATATTTTCTCTTTTCACTTCTCTGTCTTTATTTTTGTGTGTTTTTACTTTCAACCTTCACTTCTTGTTCATACTAGGGCGGGTATCACTCGTTTACTCTACACTTCATGTACATACTCATTCGTTTAGCCTGACCCGAAGCAGCCAGGTGGTCAATATACGCTTCACATCTGTATAACTACCTATGTCACGGGACAACCCCCTGACTCAAAACCCCCGAGACCCATCGCAAGCAAATAATCCACAACCCTTGCTGCTCGCCTGGTCTCCGATCTCCACCCGGATCGGATCGAGAGGCTTGGAATCGACTCCGCCATCTCCCTGACATGATGATCCCGTGCTAGGTAAGAACCCAATCGTTGACGTTGGTGAACTTGTCGTATCCGGCCCAATCAGTCCATCTTGAATGCTGTAAAGTCCTCACCGATGACCAAAACGGGATCCAACGCCACGATCGATCGGTACTCTGCACAGTGTTAAATGCAGCCTGAATCGCATTGTTTGCCCTTTGTCCTCGTCATCGATCCCCCTTTACCAGGGGTTTTCAATGGCCATGGGTCATCTCTCAACCCGAAACCCATCGAGATCTGACCCGACTAACGGAACGCAAACAATGCATTGTATTCGTACCCCCATGTCCTGCAAGCACCCGTGCAGGTACCCGCCCCCTGAGATCCTGCCGTGTTGTTTGTCCATCCCGTGACTTGACGTCGCACAACCGCCTTCCCGTGCCGGACGCCCGGAGATTCCAGGATACCTTACTACCTCTGTATTACGTAGTTACACACTGACCGGAAATTTATTTTCTTTGTCCGTGACTCCGTCCCGTCTTTTCCCGTCCTCGCACAACAGCCATGCAGGTTCGATGGCCAGGCAGGTCCCGTTACCAGGACCGCGGTACCGACTACCAAGACACGGGATAGACGACACGGGATAGAAGGGTGATGGAATGGGGGTTAGGGGATTTGGCGAGATGCATTCCCGTGCCGTTAACGGTTGGGTGTAACGAGCGGGAGGGGGAACAAAGAAAGGATTTGCGCGTTTGTGGTGTTTTTAGCGGGCGTAGTAGAGGGGATTAGTTCGAATGTAGCGACAACAATCGGAGTCAACCCCGATTCAACCCTTAACCGCGGTGTATTCCAAATTCCCAGATGCAGGCGGAGATCGCGATGACAGGCAGCTGTCCGACATAGCGCCAGGGAGTGTCCAGGCTAACTAGGATATCCCGCATGTCGTGCAGTGTGCGATCCCATCCGGACGACGATACCGCGAAGCTTGTCGGTCCTGCGCCCGTCCAAGGCTGGGGTACTACAATCACCACAATTGGGGCAACCTCAACGCCGTAAGCACCTCAGCTGACGCGACCTTGAATCTCGTTCGTGCTCCAATTGCCATGGCGCCAGTACGTGTGTGTGTCCAGTGCATAAGAACGAGAGTAAGCCCCCCCCAAAACCCCTATTTCAGCCCGATGACCACCGAAAGCCAGCACCAGCTCACTTCGCGTCGTACAGCACAAGGGTCAGCGATCCGAACCATCTCATCACATTCCAGCCGCTGCGTACCGTACCACAAACCGGGCAACAACGCCACCGGCGCAAGCGAGCGTGACAAAGGCCACTCACCCACCTACCCAGAACCAAGGCCTCGGGTCGGCTTTCTGTGTGATGTGGCGCCTCGCTTTTTTTTTGTGGCTGTCCTTGCTATTGTGTGATTACATGGGTGGGTGGGTTGGTACATAAGCCTTGGGGGCTTGTGACGTGACGTGACGTTATGGATGGTGGTGAAGGACCCGAGACAATCACAGATGGTACTTTTCTCTTCTTTTCAGCTATGAAGGGGTAGAACGGGATTGAGAATTCGGTGTCTTTTTCTGGAAATTTGTTCCGTGGAATTGTGACGGATTCGGATGAAGTCAGTGGCGCAACTCTTGTTTCTGCGTTAATTTGACGTAAGACTTACGATAGGTTGTGGTGGATAAGAGGGAGGTTATGTCAATGTTGGTATTCGCGTAGAAAACAGTCAGATTCCATGGACGAAGTGTCAAACCTCAACCAAGACATAGGTATTTAGGTAGTTAATACACTCAAAGAGGACGTAGCCCTCGTGCCATGAAGACTGACTGCGCCAAAATACTCCAGCGACAACAACGGGGGCTAAGGAAGAGTCAGGAACATGTATGTGACCCCTTGAATTGTTCAATGATCAGTTGATGTTGGACGTCTCAGTCCCGCTTTAACCCTACACTACCGACCTTGTACTTTCCACCGCAAGCTAGAGGCCAGTCTTCTGTACCCTCAACACCATCAAATCCCTCTCACATGTACCTCTCAATAAGTAGCAGCCACCACATTGTTCAAGGCAGGAACCAGGCTATGCAACGTCTTCCGGAGTCGCCGGGCCACCATTAGGGTTAACTTCCGTGCGAGGTATTGAATTCGTAATGGAGCTCCAAACGTAGCTGGCTGTCTCACTATACTTTAGCAAACATTCCCCCCAGCCCTCCGTTCGCTGGATGCCGGACTCTTCGCATACCTCCTTTGAGTCGCCGCCGAATTCCCTACGATTCCCAAGTGATAGCGTATGACGGAGGTTCGAGACTTTTAGGGGAGTCGGGTGGATCAGTAAAAGGGGTTGGCACGGCTATCACTGAATGCGGAATCCCGCGAGTGAGGGTTTGTATCCGCAATCACCAAGTATACTAGGAAGAAATGATGTATCCTTGACCTAGGATAAGTGGAAGCATGATTTTAGTTTGATTTTGCAGACCTGTAGACAATGAACGAGGACCAAGAGATAGGTAGACATCATAACGCTAGCCACAGGTTCGGGCTAGGTGATCGATATAGTACCCAATTCCCTGGAGATGTGACCTCAAGAAGGTACCTTCGTCAAGCCGCGGGTTTCCGCGGAACTTCTCAGAAACCGATGAAGAGTGGCTCATGCAGCGACCATCTCCGCGGCCTCACGTCGTCTCCATTTTACAAGTAATTCTTCGGACCTGTTTCGCCATCTCTGTCGCAAGCATGGTCATTTCGAGCGAGAGGGCCGGAAAACTCTCTACATGGCTACTCATCTCACCCTCAAACAAGAATGAAGCGGAGGTCGAGGTCATCGGAACAACACCCCCAAGAAGACGACAAGAACCTTTCGGGGCCGCTAAGAACAGCATCACGGCCATTGGAGTTGTGGGGTGAAACAAAGATTCAGAATCTTCGCACCCCCACTGGATGAATGTTAGCCGGGCACACACCCGAGGCTTTTGCATATGTTTGCCTCTATCTGTATCCACTGGGGTTAACTCTTTCGACTGAAACTCGCTGCAGAACGTCAGGTGCATACTATTAGTAGCCTCAAAAATGGTCAAACTGAGACCTACGTAGTGGTGCATGTACAACCCAAGGCTGTCATTCCACACCATTGATATCAAAATAACAGTCAGGGTGCGTGCCCGCTGAGTCATCCTTCGGTTCCCAAATCTGTTGCGTTTTTTTGTTTTCAATAATTAACTGAGCTGACGTCGGCTCAAACCGGCGAGGAGAGTTGACAGCAGGTAACACGACAGTCTCCGCCCAGTCGAAGCAAAGAACTTTTGCTTGCTGTCGTGTATCGTGTCACTTGACCTTCCAGTTTCTCGAAGACAGCGAACCTAACAGTTGGCGGGGCTGGCGTTTTTGCCGATGTAACACGGGGACCGACCGAGCGGTTTTCTTTCATGTGCTCGTTTCCCTAGTGGGCCGCCGCGGCCAGTTGGGACTTGACAATCCCACCTTGGCCCCTTCAACGCGCAGAAAATCAATCTCGCCATGCAAAGGCAAGGAGGGCGGAAGATGCGGTGAGCGGTGGCAGAGAGGCCAAGGAGGGGTTTTTTCAAAGCAGTTGGAAGAAAGTCGCCGTTGGCGATTTGATGAGGACACTTCAGGGCCAGGTTCCCGAGAAAACCCTAGCTCAACGGCTTCAACCCCCCGTCTGTCCTGCTTCGTGGTTTTTGCGAACGAATCACCAGGCATGGCCGTACCGAATACTACCTTGTGAGTTGGACGCCCGAATAGCGTCGCTTTTGAGAATGCAGGCCCTGATGCATACCCCTGAGGAAGGCGGGGCCGGTTGCTGCAGGTCAACCAACATCCTCGGTGCTCGGTGGAGGAAGGAGATGTTTTTTTGCCTCGTCGTAAGCAAAATATTATGGACTCGGGAGAACTGTGGCTTGTCCGATGGCGGAGAAGGGCAGAAGTGGCGTCGGGCGGGAAATGGTCGGTTCTCCAGGCTGTTTTAGCCCCCATGGTCCATCCCGCCCGGTTTCGATTCTGGGACAGCGGATTGGACCGACCAGAGAATTCCAACGACGCGCGCCAACTCTAATCACGATCAAAACGGCTATGTGGCTGCTGTGCTTACCGAGTGGGAGGGCGATTCAGCAGCTTGTGTGACCCAGCGTGGGCGGGATTCCTCCGCGCAATTAGTTGCGACACGCAAAAAGTTGGAAGGAAAGATCGGCGCATTTTTTTTCTGCAGCAAGGTGCATGAACCCACCAACCCAACTGCAGGCGCGCTGCACGGGGAAAGAGGAAGGAGTCGCCTGGGGCGTGAGAGCGTGGCTCCCCTCGGTCCAGTGCGTGGCCAAAGTTTGGGTCGATGTACCATCTCTGTGTGGTGTGAGGAGAGGGAATCTGCTGGCTGACGAGGCAGAGCAAGCGAGGCGATAACGTGAATGTGAATTACGGAAGATAACGCGGGCAACGCCGGCTTGCGGGGCGCGGCTCTTTTGCGGCGTCGTATTTCCGAGCCGTCATACTATTTGTAGAGTCTTCATCTCTTCAGCTGTTCTTTTGCCACGATGCGTTCTTCAGCGAGTGGATTCTTGATGGATTGCCGCGTGGGTGGAAATTGTTTATCATGGCGAGCAACATTGTGGGAGTGAGGGTGTCCTGGTAAGCCCTCTGAACTGCAAGGGGTTTCCCCTCAATCCATCCATGGCGGTGAAGGGGGCCTGGCGTTATTTGCAGGGGATCGGCAACGGCGACTTATGGACCGGGGCATGACCGAGGTCGTCCGCTGGACGGTCGCTGTCCACGCCGGTCAGTTACGTTGAGAAACGGACAGGGCGCGGGGCTCGGCCTTCAGCCCGGCATCCTTGGTTGGGTGTTTTGCCTTGGGTTGTTCATAGAAATAGTCAAGAAAGAGAAAAGTTTCCCCTAACGGGCAGCATCATGCGACGTTTTCTGTCTTGCGTGTTACGTGTTGGACATTGGCTCAGATTGGGTTGGCAGTGTACCTGCAGCCAATGGTTGCAGCCACCGTCAATTGCACGGCCCGCCTGGGCGTTTTCTGTCTCGTTATGGGCGCCGGCGCAGGACCAGACGGACGGGTGCGGGAGGCACCTTCCAGCCAAGTGTGGAGCTAGGTTCCTCTAAGCATGCAAGATAGATTGGGTGGGTCAGCCAAGCAAGCCACCAAGCTGGTCTCAAGAGCAGTTCGTGGCTCGTCTGATGGAGACCCTCCAGTTTTGGCAATGCTGTGCAGAACAGGTCTTGTATCACGACAGCAGAAAGCTGAATGCGGTAGCCCGGGGGGGAAAAGATATCCGATTGTGGGTGGTGGTTTGCCTTTTGGCCAGCTTGGGCGAAGAACGGGGTCGTCGAGACAGCATTCGAGTGCGCAATCGAGCTTCCCGCTTTGGGATGTACCAGGATCAAGGATTTGTCCGGATCAATCCCGGTTGCCGATCGGCCGCTAACAATGGGAGCGTGGGGCGAGCATGGGCCAGGTTCAACCAGTTTGGGTCGGGCATTGCACCACGACTTCCTTTCCTATCCCGAGAACGCGAGGGCAGAGCCAACATGCAGGAAGGAGCCTCAGGCAGTTGCAAACCGAACGAGGAAAGAAGGGACCCGCGAGAGCCATTTTTCGTTGCATCAGGCGACGGTTCGTCCGCAAGGTAATTATTTGAGGCAGGAACAACCTGAGGCTGCCCCTTGAAGAGCCAAGGGCAGGTACCATGTTGAGCGTGGCTGCTCCGGAGATTTTTGGAAACGATTCAAATTTGGCGAAATCGTGAGTGGACTGAGCATGGCGATCGCAGCGCATCATGCCGGGTTCCTCGCCGTCAGCAGAATCTCCTCCGGCGCGTCACAACGGCAGGTGTCACGGCTCAACCAGCATGCTCAGCACTTACCTCCCCACCACTTCCAAGGACCGCCGGAACTGCCGGTCGTCTCATGGTCCCACCATGTCCATGTTGACTTGTGGTTCTCATGTGGAGCCCGAGCAGATCGATGCGGATGACGGGATGGGTCCGATGGGCCGGGGCAGCACTGGGATTGGGAACCACGAACGGCTCATGGCATAGCCGGGAGAAAGGGTACTCTGCACTGGATGCTCTGGAGGGGGAGGTTCGATCGGGGGAGGGGCGATTCTCTGGCCCAGAACGCCGAAAAGCCATGATGCTGACCATGAGAGACAACGAGGGGTACGAAGTACCAGGGATGGTCGTGGGTGTTCGCGTGTGTTCCCCCATGTCCTGGTTACCCATGTTCCATCCTCCCCCCCCCCCCCCCCCCAAAAACTTAACCCTCAAGACCCGCAGAAAATTGCCCCGGGTTTGCCAAAATGCGGAATGCCAGCCACCTTTCGCCTCGCCCCAGCTGTTGGCCACACAACCCGAAATCAAACCGAACAGGGAAGGAAACCTGCGGCGCCGCCCGGCGGAAACCTGACGTGCTTAACCCGTGGGCTTGTCCCCGAAACCCTGCAGAACGAGGACAGGGAGCAGATCCCCTCATGCCAGATTTATAGTCTGGCGAACCCTGCAAGGTTCGCGCAATCCAGACCCGGTCCGTCCCTCCCGCACTTGTGTCTAAAACTCATCCACGGAAAAAGTGTCAAGTTTCAAGTGTCCGAATCATCGACCGACCATCGCCATCTCGGGGCTCTTCATGGCCGGCCACAGGCGAACAGCAAGCAGTCACGCTGGGGTTGGCGGCTCCGGTCAGCCCAGACAGTTGCCCGGCTCGGCGTGCGAAGAGTGTCGCAAGCGCAAGTTGCGATGTAAGCATCACTCCAACTGGCATTACAGAAACAGATGAAAGGCGCACGAGACGGCAGCGATCCTACGTGTTGAGACGGCGGATGGCGCTCACCAAAAGGGTTGGCGCGCGTTGCTGTTCGTCAGATTTTTGACGCTGACTTGAAAACCTCAACCTTTAGGCGACCGACAGCGCCCACAGTGCGGGACCTGCGCCGACGCCGGTATCGTGTGTGAGGTCAACAACAACAGACTAGCTAGAGGGCCGAAGAAAGGTGACTTGAAGGCGCTTCGTAGTCGAATAGGTGAGCCGCTCACTCCTCCATCACGCTAAATCCCGACAACCCTCGGTGCGCATTTGGAGTAAGTTCAGGCACTAACATAAAACCCCGCGCGACAGTCGCATTAGAGCGACGCCTCAGTCTCGATCACGGCGTCGAAGCCTTGACGCTTCTGACAGACGACTCGACCCTGGCGACAACAACAGCGGACAACCGAGCGACCACATCGGGATCAGAAGGAGGCTCCCCGCCACTAGTATCACCATGTCAGAATCCGATGGGCTGGGACAGTGAGATGCACGTCAAGGTTCCTCCATTAACCCCGACCTCCGCGCCTCTCAGCTTCTCGACATTCAAGTTTCCGCCGACCCCTCCATCACCAGTAGCAGGCACATTCGTTGATGACTTGATGCGGGCAGACCTGTAGGAAAGATCTCATTTTATCTCAGTTTCAGACATGCCACGAGTCGTATGTTTCGGTCTCATCGCGCTAACGACACGTCACCTGCCAATAGCGATCAGCTGTACTTTGACAGAGTCCATCCCAATGTCCCAATATTCAACCAGTCTCGATACTTTGCGAGGGCGCGCCAAACGCCCCCCTTGGACCGGCCCACCTACATGCTCAGCCTCCAGTACGCCATGTGGACCCTAGCCATGGCGATGTCGTCTCAGTTTGAAAGCTCCCGCGAGCCGCTGTACAAGGAGACGCGACAGATGCTCGAAGCTCTTGATTTGGCCGATGACGATCTGCAGCCAGTGCGGATTGAGCAGATACAAGCCTGGCTTCTTGTGGCGTTTTACGAACTAGCGCGCGCCAGCTATCGTCGCGCTTCAATCAGCGCCGGGAGAGCGTTCCGGCTCGTTCAGCTAGCGCGGCTACACGAGGTCGACAGCCCATCCAACCCGACGGAGGAAGAGGATCCTGTGGTCAAGGAGGAAAAGAGGAGGACGTTCTGGGTGGCGTATTGTCTGGACCGGTTAATATCAATGAAGAGCCGTGGGCCTCTGACTCTGGCCGAGGAAGTGGTACGTCAACTCCCGTCAGTTTTGCTTTTTCGTCGCTCGCGTGGATGATTCTCATGGATCCCACGTGGTGATTCCGAACCGGTTACTAACCCACGGTGGCGTGATACTAGGTGTGTACCCGGCTACCCTCCCCGGAGCTGGCCTTTCAAAGCGGTCATCCCATACCGGGCTGCTTTTTGCCAGAGGCTATCGCGTCAGGAGAACACAACTTTCTTTCTCCACTCGCTGAAGCCGCTATCGTGGTTACAGTTTGTGCTCGTCCGCTTGCCCACAGTCAAGCGGCTGATGTAGAACGGGCGCTTGGGAACCAGTCACTTGACTTTTGGCTCCGCCACGAATGGCTCGACAGCATGTTGACGCGGACTCTCGACTCTCTGTCGATCAATACCCCTGTTGTTTCGGCTATGGCAGACCCGATGGTCTTTTTCGCCTTCATGATTGCCCACGCAACGACCATTTCACTCTGTCAAATCGCCGAGTCGACGGGAATAGACGGGAACTGCCGGCCGACACTAGTTGAGTATCAGAATCGGGCAATGCGGGCGGCGCGGGAGATTGCGAGAATGACCAAGGCGCACGAGCACATTGGGTATTTCAAGGTGAGACATCTTCCCCAACTGACACAAGAACTCTGTTGGGCGAAACATCACAGACACACCCCCACCAAAGGGTGCCCCTCTGTCAATCGTGTGAGCTGTCACCATACGAACCACGAGGCTAATGCAAGGATCCAATGACAGGCCCACATATTCATGCCTCTGGCGGTGTCGCTCGGGGCGTCACACCTCGCTGCTGACCGTAAACGCCGCGTCGGTGAACGGTACTCGTACCATCCCAGCCAGGGCTTAGATGCCGAGACCGAGTCAGCGCTGGACGGTGAGCTCGAAATCTGCATGGACGCGTTGCGGAAGATGCAGAGTTTCAACCATTTGGCGAGGGAGCACTTGTCGATTTTGGAGTCGCAGGAGTTTGTTTTTGTTGGCGGTGTCTGAGCGTCATTTTTATTTTCCATTTTCTCCTGGTTTTTCTCACGTACATGCGATATACCCAGTTTATTTATTTTTATTATTTATTTTCTTCTTTTTTTTTTTTTTCATTTTTCAGCTCTTACAGATATTTATTATCTTTTTAGTTATCTTTCTATCCCCTTTCACCCGGCTCATTTTGGGTTTCCCCGGCTTCCCTTGGTACCCCAGTTTCATTCATTTGGGTTTTCGGTTCCTCGGACTAGAACTGGGGCATGGCGCTCTACGCGCATTCCATCGCTAGAACGTCAGGTATTTATGATTGACGAGGAGGACATATGGACCCGACGGCGCTCGGGTCGGAACTCGGCATAGCCTGGAACTCCGAAAGGCGGGTCCGGCGCGAGATGGTACGACACGGAAGCGGACGGCAAGGAAAGGGTCGTCCGATGGCTCCGACAAATGAAAAGCTGGATCGGATACCGTTTTAGGAAAGAGAGCATGGGCTACGCTGGGCTACGCGCGGCCCGAGGGCGGGGTCTTATTCAGCAAAGGACATACCTACAGTAACCTGCATACCGGATGAGTAGGAACTTACGTCTTAGAAAGAGATGATTAAACTCAACTCGGGTTCGTTCGCTATGCTCGGGCTGTGAATTTGATGCCTGAGTGGGGTGCGCACTGCAGATAGATGCCTGTTGATGATGCGTTAAGACCCGTGGACGTTCGGAGCTCGGCATTGAATAGATGCGACTAACTTCGAACCTTTGTCATCCACAACAGGTGAGGGGAAAGACGATAAATACCGGTCGACTAGCCAGTTCATTTTAGCATCCCACCATCACCAATTTCAATCACCTGCTTCTACGTATTCCATCAACGCAGAACCGCTTTACGTCACGCCAACATGTCTACCCCCGAAGAGATCCAGGCCGCCAAGGCGTACGTGACGTCTTCCATTCTCCCGCCCACTTGATCATCCCTCAAGAGTACCGTGGTAATTAGAAAACAACCCTTTCACTAACATACCCCGCAGTAAATACGCCGGCCGTCCCCGCGAAGAAATCGCCATCCTCTACGACTACGAACTCGCCAACGCCCCTGGCAAGTCCATCGTCGGCCTCGACCTCCGCTACGCGCCCGGTGGCTGGAGCCCGCCGCACAGGCACGCGGGTGCGCAGGCGGTCGCTTATGTCCTCGAGGGCGAGTTCCTCAGCGGGATGAATGGGAACCCACCCAAGGTGTACAAGCCTGGTGAGAAGTTTGTGGAGTTGCCCGGTTGCCATCATACCGTGTCGGATAATGCGAGCATGACGGAGCCGATGCGGGCGATTGTGGTGTTGATTGTGGATACGGCGGTGTTGAAGGGGGAGAAGGGGTATGCGGCGTTGACGGAGATTGATGAGGGGTGGGAGTAGATGTGGATTTAAGCAGGATGGTGGGATTGAAAATGGGCAAATAGATAACGAGGCTAAACAGTGGTGGAATAGACGCAACTCTGTGTAAATCGTACAATATGGTCCCAAGATCTGCGGTGTGTGTGCCTAGAGTTTCCCCTCCACCTTCTTTTCCTTCTCCGTCTTCTCTTTCTCCGGATTGCCTGTTTCATTAACCCCCTTCTCCTCGGTCTTCTCCCCATTCTCCGCATCCCCAGTTGCCTCTACTTTCTCAGTCGTCTCTGCCTCCTCCCCCTTCTCTATCTGAGCAACCCCCTCCTCAAACAACGCCGGCTCCAACTCCACCATCCTCTCCCTCGCCTGCCCAACCATCTCCCTCAACGCAGCCCGATTCTGCTCAAACAGTCGGAACCCCAACTGCTCCTCCTCCACGACCCCATCATCCAACGCCTGCGCAATCTCGGCGAACCGATCACCCCACAGTCGCCACATGTTCGGCCCATTGCCATCCGCCCACCGCTTCCAGCGATGCATCCGATGAAACGGCAGCTGGTTGCGCACGCAGTTCTCATCAATGGTCGCGCCGGCCAGCAGGATGTACTGTGCGGCGGCCATGACGTAGCAGTCGAGCTTGGTGGGCTGGTGGGACGGGAACCCGGGCTCCAGACCCAGGGTGAGCACGTAGCCGATGCGGGGGAAACAGTGGATATACAAGTTGTTGAAGCCGGCGCTGGTGCAGCGGGCGCTCAAGGCGGCTGCGCTGACCCAGCGGGCGCAGGCGGCGTTGAAGTCAAGCAGGTTGAGCTCGTCGGTGAGGGTGTAGGATTCTACGTGGGGTTCTGGAGGAGGGTTAGCGTTCTGTAAAGGAAAAAGAAAGGAAAGAGAAAACTCCAGAAAGAAAGTAAGGAAAGGAGCGGCAAAGGGGTATGGTAAGCTCACCTGTATACGGCATGGCGTGAGAGAGCTCCCAACCAAACAAAATCTCGTTGCTCCAGATCTCCGAGTCGACCCATGAGAACTCGGAAGCCTACAGGGTATTGTTAGCACTATGCTGGGCGAAACCGCAATGCAAGCGCCCAAGGCACTGCGGTTTGATGTCATAGCTAGAATATCGAAGAAAAACGTACCAAAAACACCTTGGCAGTCCGGCCAGGCAGATCTCGGAGCGCCTGAAGTAGCTCGACGACCTTCGTTTGCGCCGGATCGTCGTATGGAGCCCGGAACGCGGCCTCAAACACCTCACTGTAAAACAGGCACAGGTACCCCGTCCAGCCCTTGTGTTTGCCGCGGAACCCGTTGTATAGGGGTAGGTATACCTCCTCATACAGGTTGTCGAAGCGCAGGGCCATTTCGGCGGAGGTTGGGCTGCTGCCCTTGTCGTATCCACACAATTCGGGGAGGAGATACTCCTTGAGCATGGCGGCGATCTTGAACACAATGTCCTCCCCTTCGGGGCTGCTCAGGATCGCGTCCAAATGGGGGCGCAGACCAGGGAGCACCTCATCCCCCTCGTCGTAGATTTTTTCATCGGGAAGGAGGTCGAGGGTTGCCATGTCTAGTGTTCAATTAGTCGTGCGTGTAAAGTGAAGCAGTTTTGGAACAATATGTCAATGTAGTAAGAAAGCAAACGGGAAGTGTGTCCGGAGAGCGAAGGACCCGTGTGGCGATGGTGGAATTTTGAGAATAAAGTCTCTACTTTTGAATGAATTGCAAGATGCTTTTCCATTGATCGGATCTGTAAGCAGGAAAGGGCAGAAATAGTAACTCGGCAACCAAGGGAGGCTTTGCTGTTGGTGAACCATCTTTCATTTGGGAAACGAGGAGCACACCAAGTATAGGGGGGTACCTCTGATTGGCTGAACCTGGTGAGTACTTCTGCAGTTGGTTCTGCACTGCTACAGTCCCACACGAGTGGGGCTAGAACTAAACTCCAAAAGGTGTGGCAGACCATCACGGCGGGTAATTAGCCGCTGGATACAAGGTCTGCACCATGAATTGATGAAAGTCTCCGCCCCCAAGCGGCTACGCGCCTAGACTGAGACGAAGCAAGCCAGGCCAGGCCACACTTGAAGGCCAGTCACATCATTTTGGAACGGTGGTAGGATTCCAGGAACATGACCGTTGAGGTTACATTGCATGAGTTCATGCATATTGGCCGTTGTTCCGACGCGCCTCACGCCTTGATCTTGTAGCCCGGCGGTTTGGGTGGCCCCAAGGTTCCATTGAGATGGTCGGTCGAGGTATTCGGCCCTCGGAAAAGTAGTCAACCGCGTCTCTAAAAATAAGGAACATGCTATGAATCGCGTTGAACCTAGCCGCACTACGGCTATTTCAGGAGATGGCATGGTTGTAGGCGCTGGGTCTAGGCTTGGAATTCTCAAAGTCGTTCTTTCGTTTAACGCCCGCACTGTGCTACTGACGGCCGCAAGATGCAACCCGTCAATCGCTGTTGGGCCGGAGCCGTAACGCGAGGACCAATACTAGTGGAAAGTCCTGGCTTTTCTGGTGTCCCGTTGTGATTGAGGTTCCATTATAGCTCCATCTCTCAGCGAGGCGGCTGTCTGAAACCAATGCGCCTTACTGTGTGGTAGGTAGGCGGTAGGTGTGAGGTAGAGGGCCAGCCCAGATATTGCGGCCCACCAGTGATGAAGTGCTCAAGAGAAGCAACCATAGTAACGGCCAAGTCGAACCTCGTGTTTGGTCAGGAAGATTGATAAAGGGGATCGGCTTCCCTATTCTTTCAGATCATGCCTGGTCAACTGGCACACGCTTGTCCCTACTCCCAGACCTGACTTGCCTCTCACTGCCTGTGATCTCCGAGTGTATCCGTGAGAAGGCCTGATTTTTGGAATCTGAGCTGAACAAGATCCCATCTAACTGCGTATCTTCTACTTCACGCAATACATTACCTCACTTTCGACCACTCAATCCTACACGATGGGCTGCGGCGACTCCAAGCTTGAACTAAACCCGGGAGATATCTCTGGCACTGAAGGGCCACGCCTGGCTGCTGATGTTCCTCGGCCACGAGTACCCAACGACAAAGTCAACTCGGCGAACACACCTGCTGGATTTGTAAGCTCGATTTTACCCCTTTCTGTTTCCTCTCTGTGATTATGACCTCAGTCAACACACACTAACCTTGTACCCCCTGAAATATAGCAATACAACACTCCCCGCGGCAATCTCCAAATGGAGCGCGTCAACCAAATGGTTGGCCAAGCTCCCGATGCACCCGCCAACCGCCTACGAGAAGGCAGGTTCCCCAAACACTACCGCAACCAGGAAGGCCCACGCGACAACCGCCGTCACAACTTCAGTGGCTTTGAGTCCGGCCGCCCCGGGCAGGACCCGCGCGACCCGCGTGATGGCAGGCTGTACGAGTACCCCGTCAAGACCATGGGGCAGCCGCAGCCCCTGAAGAACACCTTCAACTTCGCCGAGCCGCCGGCCACACTGCAGGAGACCATGCAAGCCACGCAGGCCAACCACGAGCACTTAGGTGATCTGGACTATGAGCCGCCGAACGATCCGGGGGCGCTCCGGGCGGTCACCAATAAGGATGGGCAGGTCATGGGCGTGATTTATCATCCGGCCGGGAATCCGAGAGGTTATGAGCGCGCGAGGATTGAGCCATTGGACGCCCAAGGTCGGGCGGAACAGGCACGGTATAGAGAACAGAAGCTGGCATCATCGTCGACTTGGCCGCGGCGAGGGCCGGAGCCGTCAGTTCCGGAGTAATGTCGTCGGCTGGGAGGCGGACCTGGTGTTGGAGGTTGTATTTTGTGTTACTTTATTTAGGGCCCGGTGCTATGTTTTGGTTTCGATAGGCTGGCCTTGGATCTTATGCCTCGAAAGCGGGCGAGTGTTTGGGTAATCAATATGCTATTCTTTTCGTTGCCAAAGAAGTGCGGATTTACATGGCAAGGACCTTGACAGCCCGTCCCTCGCAGTCAGTGCAAATGTAGGATGCGGAGTCCATCTTGGCCGTTAAAGCAATATTTCATCGGCAACCACGGGTGACGGATTCTGAGTTTCACCCGCCCCGGTGCCTTCCATCCCAACTCACTTTCCGTTCCTTCCTGGAAACATCCACAATCCCCCCATATAACCCCCTCCCGCGGAGTTCCTGCCACCGACCCTCCTAAGAGCCAAACACACCGGTGGATTGGCTCAGCGGCATTGGGAGTAGGTCTGGCCCCGCCACTACCGTCGTAAATCGAAGTGGCCCCGGGTTCGATTCCCGGGACCAGCGAAGTAAAAGCCCCCCGCGGGCTTTTCGTAACCACCGACCACTATCCCTCCGGATGGGGATAGGGTTCCGTGGCGAGCTTTTGTTCGTTTTTCATTGTCATCACTTAGACTTATTGAAGTAAGCCGAGACCGGAATTTCAATCCGCTGATTTGTTTCCTTATTCCTAGTCATCTATGCGTCATCATCGATTTTTTGGGTTGGGCTTGGAAAAATGACTAGTACGACGATCTTGGTGGTTGGGACTACAAACATTACAATAACTCGAGATAGCCTCAGTACTGGATAGAAACTAGAGTCAAAATACCGGCCGCGGGTCAGAGACAAGGTGGTGATTTGAAACATTGTTCACGAGATCCAAAAGTGGCCAGTGTGTAAATACGATAACGTATATTATAAGCGAGTGGATCATATAAGCGAGTGGATCAGTTTCCCCTA